>NC_084900.1:33356651-33506593 GCF_949316345.1 Pungitius pungitius
AAACTAATAGGGTTACGAGAAAGTGGCCTCTGCCATCATTGCTCATGTGAACAGACTGACCGATGGCTGACATTCCCTGGCAGAGTGCGGATCATTTGTCCACAGGAACCGGGGGGGGGGCAGCTCACTTCCAAATGCCATGGTGTAGGGTGCCTGGACAATGGGCTCAATGCTGGGCTATTATCCGCTGTGTCAGCAGGGATCGGCCTCCCATTTGAAGAGGTTCTCTCGTCTGCATCCATGCCACTTTGAGGAGCATCATTAGGTTGGCCTGTCAATTTCAAACCGAGTGTTATCTGGATGCTGCAAATACTGTGCATCATTCCTCTCTATCTTTGCCCTCATACCATCCGTCCGTCTAGCTGCCTGCAGTCCCGAGTGGATGGTCTGTTCGGTGCCAAATGATCTCTGCTATTGTTTTTTTAATCAGAACAGGTGAAATAGCTCTGCGAATAGCCTAATGATAGCATGCTAAAATTGCTTCTATGCTGCGTATTCTGTGGAAAATATCACACATCAGCACACGTCTTTTTTTTCCCCCTCTTTCTCGCCCCCCTCCTACTCTGTTAATTTTAGTCCAGCACTGATAGAGTGACGGGTGACGTGGTGCCGCATTGCAAAGCTGATATACATCAGTTTTAAATAACACCTCTGTTGATCATCTGTCAAACCCCCCCCAATGGGATTCAAGCTGGTAAACACTGCTGAATGTATAGTCAACTTCACGTCACACATATTCCAACTGTACCTGATCAAACAGGCCTGTGAGGGGCCAAGACAGGCTTAGACCATCATTAGTGAGGTTGCACACTACTAGTAGCTATCTCAGCTCATGGCCAAATTGGCTGGATGTCAATCTGTCTGTATCTTGTGAGGTGTTAAAAGCCTAATGATGTCTGGTCTTGGCTGCTCCATTGTTTGGATGTTGGTCTTCCTCTGCAGGTCATGTAGGTGGCTGAATTTTACTGAAACATTTAACAAAAAAAATACTTTTTTTACATTATTCTATATATTTAGCCGGCTGGATTTATAGATTGTACCTCAGCTGATGTATTTTTAAAGAAGAATTCCAAGGCTTTGGATTCATGTTAAGACGGTGAAAGACAATTTGATGTCGTTGATTTCTATATGGTGCTGTTTTCTGACACGTCTCTTACTCGCGCTTTCGGCGTGTCTTTAAACCCTCCCTTTGGCATTGCCACAGTAAGTTATGTGGATTGCCTGTGAAGATGTGAGATCTTGGAAGCACTCAGACTGCCCCCAGAGAATTGGCCTGTAAACCATCATTAGCGAGCAGAAGAGCGTAAGTCTTAAAATTGTTAGATCCCGCTGATGTGCCATATAACCCTTTTTATTCCCAGTGACAAACCAAACCACCTAAAATCAGGTATAATTATGCCGAGGCAAATCCAATTTACCCCTTCTTGCATGTAAGGTTCTCTAAATAAATGAAATTATAGATTCCCGAACCACAAAGCAACTGCAATCCTTCACAAAGAATATCTCTGGATATGGATCCCGATTCAACACGTGTCGTATGGGATCGCCTGATTTGTTTGTTTGATTTTAGAGGTGATTGATGCAGCCCAAAATACATGAGGCAAAGTATTGGGATTCGTCTTTCTGATCTAAAAAAGCACCTGACTTTTGATGCTGTCGCAGCAAGACGGAATTACATATTTAACTTTGACATCTTTGACAATCGGGGGAGAGAGAGAGAGAGAGAGAGAGGCAACCTTCACAACTTTCAAGCACACATAAAAGTTGGATTGCATTTTTTAAAGGTGCAAGGGGAAGTCACCGTATTCAACCGAATCAACATTTCAAAGTCTTCACGGAGCCCTTGACTTTTGAGGCAGATCACAGAAGGGTGGATTGGCAAGACTCATTTACATTGTTCAGAAACTGGTCTCACTTGAGAAGAAAGATACCCTTTACACAGCTTAAATATAACCTTTTGTTTCGCAAGTTAAAAAATGAATTTAGGCACGAGAAAACCGACTTGTTATTCTTGTTGCTAACAAAGTGTTTGAGTGACTCCTTGTTCAAGCTATATCTGTGGACCTGTCAGTTGATTAGTCCCCTTGATTACCATTTATAAGAGGCCCCAGCGCTCTATTATTTGCATTCCTATTTAGCCATGATTTTGCAGAGGGCACGCCGTGATTAAACTTGTCAAGAGGTCTGATTGACAAGGTCAGATCTTCACATTCCAGTCTGCTGAAATGAGAAGAAAAAAAAAAGAAAGTAAAATAGACACTGGCTGTGTCAGCTTGCCTTGCTTTTCCTGTTCCTCTCCCACCGTGCTGAACATCCCGCCCCCCACCCCCCCCCCCTCTCGCTTCCTCCCTCTTTTTCCCCCTTACAATCTCAGTCAGGAATGTTTTAATTTCAAGAATATATTCTGCCTGTCAAAGTGAGGCAGGATGGCCTGTAGTTCAGACGATGAGATGTGATGGGTGTAAAACAATAAAAAAAAAGAAGAGACGGTAGGTGATGGGAGAGAGAACAAAGAGGAAAAGAGCTCACTTTATTGGACAGATTTAATTACACTGAATAGAGATTAAGGCAGGCAATCCACCGAGGTGTGAAATTAACCCTTGATTACTGATGAAGCTCCGAACAGAGGCTGAAAACAACTGTTAAAAAAAGATTGACCACTTGGAAGAGGTAATTATTTCAGATATCACCTAATCAAATCTGGATAGGTAATGTTACCATGCATAAATGAACCAAGATAGGTAACTACATTATTAACGAGGCCCGAAAACGCTAACAGAGAACGACTTGACATCATCTGAAATGTAGCAGCTTGCTTGCATCACAGATTGCTAACCTTTCTGCTACTGGGCTCTCTCCCTGGAGGGGAATGGGGCCGGGGAAGGAAAGAAAACTACAATTAAAAATGCAAAATGAGTTGATGCAATCTGCTTTTTCCAAATGATGCTGAGGACTTCATGCTCTCGAAATCTCACGTTACGAGCCGCATTCAGATAAATGGGCAGTTGTTGGCAGATACGAACAAATTAGACTTTTTCAAAACCCCCGGATAATTCTTCAGAACATTTGTTGAAAGTACAACTTATTTTATCACTAAATAAAAGTATTCAAAAAAAAAATAACAGCTGTGTTTCTATCGCGCAGTGATATTCATTCCATCACCATACGTTATCATCCAGGAGGGAAACGTTCAGACCTGATGTTCACAACTCAGAGACAACCGGATGCCCTGCTCCGACAAGGCTAGCTGTTCATGTGATTAGCAGCAATTAATGAACAGAAAGCCAGGACTCGTTTGTGTTTGAAAAGATCTTAAATGAACCCATTAGCACTTGTCATAGTCCTGTACACTAAACAGCGTGAGTTCAATTAGATTTTTGTCGTATTAAAGTGGTTTGCCCGACGCCGCGTTTTAAGTCGTGCAGTTGTGCCTTTTGTTCAAAATCAGTCAGTCTCTCCCATGTTATCAGGTTTCAGGCCTGTGTGCCGATGCTACAAATATTCTTTTTAAAAAAAATTTTTTTTATGTTTGTGTCGGTTTCCCCTAACACACTTTGCACTCTTATTGCAGTCTTAAATATATCTAAAAAACTGTTCAGTTAAAAGTACAGAACAGGAAGCCGGGCTAAAACCACCACTGCCTGCTTCTCCTGCCTAACTGTGCGTGCGTGACAGCATCCATACAATAAAATATGTACCCTGTCTTGTACATTTCATTCCCGGCGCTGAGAGGACAAGGGAGGAGGACAGAGAGGAGAAATAAAGTGCCATAATGAATCTAAGGGGTGTGATTCGTTCTGATCAAACGCACTCAGGGATGAGTCATGCTCCGCTGGACCTTCTGACCACCGATGGGTCCACAGCAGAGAAGGGGACGAGGCCCGGGGACGGACGAGCACGCATCAATTCTAATTATTCCCAATGTATGCGATCCTGCAAATGGCCGTCCTCGCAGTGGTGGTCGACGACAGTTTTCCTCAAACAAACCGCACATCCCCCCCCCCACCACCACCACAGCCACATCTCCCTTCTCAAGATGTCCCCTCGGAATTTTTCATGAAGAGCTTTGTCTGCAAACCCGGGACAAGAGCTACGGATCAGAAGGAATGAAAGCAGCGGGTGGCGTGGTTCGGTACAGAGGGGAGCAAAACACAACCGGCTCTGGTGCCGGGGATGGGGGGGGGGGGGAGAGAGAGAAAGGTACGACGATCAATTAATCCAGGCAGTAATTGGATGAGTGTGTACGTATAGAGCGGTAACGCCGTAATGAAAGTCATCCATTGTGCACGTTCTCTCCCTGGCCGGTGAACCATCCCCCTCATCATCCTCTGGATCTCAGGTGCTTAGCCATGCAAATCTGTCTGACAGCCCAGTACATCTCTGTCTGCCTAATTGGACAGTATGGAGTTGTTTATGGGTATCGCAGACATTTAGGACTCAGTTGGGGGCTGCTCAAAAATCATTAGCGAACGGCCCCTGTTCCTGAAATGTCAGCTCCACTTCAGCGACGTCAAAGCGGCGCCGCCGCGATAAAAAAAACAACACGGTTATCTCCGTCAACAACAGGGACGCGGCCCTTTTGAATGGAACGGCGTACTCGCCGAACAGCCCCAACGTGTTGTGAAACGAGAGGATCTGGATCCCACTCCCACACCACCGCTTTGTGATGTGTAAGCGAGGTGCTGTTTTTTTTTTTTGCTAATTAGAAAAGAACTCCATCTGTAGAATTTGCAGTGGTGGATATTTAAGGATTTAAGCACACTGTGCTCCGTCACTCGCACTCCCCCATCACAATGCACACTTTGGAAGACTGAAGAATTAAAGCTGCTACGTATCACCTGTGGATCCAATAGCCAAGTTGTGCTGTGCTCTCGCTTCAGTTTCACACTAAAACAGCAGACCCAGTTGGTGTGGCTGGTGGAGCGTTTAGCCCCCAAAGAGCCATACATGTCTCCCAGGAGTCGGCTAAAAGAAGACTTAAACTCATCATATGGACACAATAACCACTTTGAATCAATGCCAATGTTGCTCTGTGTAAACAGGCCACTGGTAGCAAGAAGCAAAGAGTTATGTAAGTGTTTATTGATTGTTTCCACAGGCCCAAAATGGCAAACAAATCCTATATGAAGGTTTTTCAACTTCAACTCTACTTCATTCACATCTCAAATAAACTAAATGATCAAATATAGATATATATATATATATATAGATATAGATATATAACAGAATGGACTATGATATTTAGTCTGATTGCTGTTTAATCACCTGAAACCAAGAAGTGTTGTGTTTTTATTGTCTTAGAATGCGCTCTTCATATCAGTCCACCATGAAACACCACCATGTTTTACACAGTACAGCCCAGAATGGACAATCCCAATCCTGCCTCTACGGGGGGGGGGGGGGGGCTTTATGTTTGTACATTACCTAAAAGCAACGGTAGACATGCAAAAAAAAAATGCGCCGCAGAGTGCGTAACAGCTTGTGTGTGACTCCTGTTCCTCTAAAGTGAACTGAGCAATGCGGATGGCGTTAACACAGTTTTGGTATTTGTTTGACGCCCCCCCCCAAATCCTACTCACTGTCCCTCCGAGTTATTAGTCAACCAACAGAAGACTGAGAAGAGCTACTGCAGAGAGGGGAATTGATACCAATCAATTGCTTATTTTCTTTGAATGTTCAAACCCCTCCATTTACTGCCCCTCTCTCTCTCTCTCTCTCTATATATATATATACTGTATATATATATAATATTTGAGGTTTAAATACAATTCAAAATAATCTCCATGACATGTAAACGGATCCTTTTAATAATAACTTTCCTAATTACTAAGTAGATTGAGTCATTTATTAAGCAAACCTATTTGCTCCTATTTTAATGACTGTAAAGGAAATCCATTTGAATTGAACTTGCAGGTTGTGATGGGTAATATTACTATTTAGTCGCATATTTATGCCACAATCAATTCATCGCAAAAATAACAGACAGATCAATTAAACTTAATATCTTTTTCGTGGCCTAATTGGTTCTAATCTAATTTAGCACTTTATCAAAGAACAAAGGAGACCAAATCCCCAATATGTCCCCAAAATGAACTTAAAGTTAACTAAGTTTATAAAAAGTAGAACCGCATTTGGTTTACCACAGCACACCAAAATATAAAAAGTCGCCAATCGTAGGCACCGGGTCCGAGGGGGGGGGGGGGGGGGCTTCCAGGCACAAGCTTTTAAGAGGGAGGAGGCCGTAGCGTGCTCATTGCACTGAATTGACCTCACACACACACACACACACACACACACACACACACACACACCTACCAGGTAGCTGGTTGTGCCGTAAACACCGTAAACATTACAGAGCATGCGGTCGGGCAGGATGAATCATCAACGTTAATTATTAACGTTCATTAACGCAGAGAGCCGTTCCAAAGACAAACCTGCAGCCGGGCGGTAATGGCCGCCGCCATCCAGCGCTCTTCCGTTTTCCCTTTGGGGAGGGACTGTTTTATTATTGCACTTACCTGTCAGGATGCAAATGTGCCCGCACGATGGATCGGAGTGACCACAGAGGAAGCGATGGGCAAAAACCGGTGACAAGACAAGGGTAAATTCAGAAGGTGGTGCTCAGTCTCCAAGTCCTCCTCCCCCTCCAACCCCCCCCCCCCCCCCCCCCCAGCTCTCATTTTGTCTCTCTCTCCCTCTCTCTGGCTCTTGAAACCATTCCATCTTTATAGCTGAGCCAATCAATGGCAAACCAGTGTCTATTGTCTGTTCTTTGCTCAGGCCGTTGCCCTCCTCCCGGCACCCCCCCACCCCCATTACAGAAATGTTTCTTCCCATCAGTGCCTTTACTTATCACTTCCCGGGTGACATTGAACTTCCTATGCCCCGGCCGCCGAGACACATCTCTGAACTCACACAATTACTCTTCATTCCCACTAACAATTTAGTAATGAAGTATTGATTTCCAGATTCCTCTCTTATGGATGATATTAGATTTTGTTTGATAAACTGTGCCTGGGCCTCTAATCTGCACGGTCCCTTTTCCCACTGTCTGTAAAACAAAGTGCCACTGGAGAGATAATGACCGGGGAACATCGATGAACTCATTTCATCAATTTGTAACACTTGACAATGAAAAAGGGCAGGCATTTTTCAAGCAGCAATGTCAAAGTTTATTGCTCTGGGTACGGTCTTATTGGGAGCCAGACATCTTGAGCAGCGTTCAGCTCTAATTTATGGGGCCCTGTGTGCCAGTTACTTTTAAAGGAAATGTTTTGGATACTGGCAGGATATTGGTGTTGAACCGGGGGCTGTCTGATTTCCAGGGTCACGAGGGATTCATGTGTCATGTTAGACAATACGCAAAAGCAGCAGAGGTGGGGGGGGTGCAGAAAATGCCTTTTAAATCACACCAAAATGTGACGTGCGTGTCACACGTTCACTGATGCGAGAGTCGCATTTATGTTTGGATTCCCGTGTTTTCTAAGAAATGGTACCTGGTATTATTTTAAGCGATACAAATATTGAGGAAACGTATAGGATTCCCTAAGAGCGATGTCTTATGGGATCCTATACGTTTCCTCAATTGTTGCATTGTGAAACATAAGCCAATACGTGACATTTTGACACAGGCTGCTGTATTTCTATCTTATGGCACTGTACCCAAGGCAACAAACGGTACTCAGAATTCACTCACTCTTTGCACATTTGTAATGTTACAGCCTTATTCTAAATACAATAAATCCACAATCAATACCTTTATCAATAATGACAAAGAGAAAACAGGATTTACTGTTAATACTATTTACTTTTGAATATTCACCTGAATAAAAAGATAAAAAATAAATATCCCTCCGACATAAGCATTCGCAACCTTTGCTTTGACACTTGACATTTAGCTCAGGTGTCTCCCTTTTCTCTAAATCATCTGTGAGATGTTTTTTACTCCTTGATTCCGTGTTCCATTCCAAGTAATTGGACATGATTGCGGAAGGCACACATCTGTCTGTATGAGCTCTCGCTGACAACGCAGACCGAAGATCGGCCCGCAGAGATCTGGGAAGGGCTACAAAAACATTACGCCCCACCGAAAGGTTCCCAAGAGCACAGGGGCTTCCATAATTCTTCATCAGAAGACGTTTAGAAGAAACAGAGCTCTTCCCGGGGTCCAGCAAAAATGTGAGGCGCGTGAAGGGGTGCGGGTACTTTTTGTTAGAAAAATTAAAAATCAAGAACTCACAGCTGCAACCCGTAACTCACATTTCGTACACTTACACTCTCCTTAAATGTCACACATTTAAGCGGCAAGAAAAATCCACCTGTCAAACGAGGGTTTTGCCTCTTTGAAAGCTGTACGAACCCAGGAGCAAACTCCAATTGAGTTTCTCCTACGAATCCAATGGTTCCGGCCGGGCCCCCACACTTAAGCATCCTCACGTCCCGAGTGGATGTGGCTGCAGTGGTGCTTCTCACACCGCCGCATGGGACGCTTTACCGTGCAATGTGGTGCAGGCCTTCAAGCTGCATTAATGATGATTTTTGAGTCTTTGCCAAGTTCTATATCGAAATACCATTTAATCCATTTACATGAAATAATGGTGGACTTAAATCAGAGAGTTCCAAGTCAAGAGGTTTCCCCCAATGTTTGAATGATGATGGAAGCAACAAACACTGCACAATTGTTACATTTTGATGAGTTAAGTTCCCTAAATATCACTAGCAAAAATGTACATGAATCATGCAACCTTTTTGAAGCTTTGAAACTTAGCATCACATGTATATATGCGTGGTGCATCTCCATACGCTCGATTACCCTAGAACTGTTTTCTTTGTGCGTGCTCCTGCACAGACAATCTATCTGGTGCAAAGTCAAATCATTTATTTCCCCTCATTCATCCTGATAGAATGAGGGGCCTGAGGAACAACAGCCAATTTGGACTGAAAATCCCAGTTCAACTCGGGGTAATCTGATTTCTCTGCTCCCCAGAAATCTACATGTATAGTGCTTATCAACTAGATTACTGGCAGGTAGGAAGAATAACTCAATTTGAGGTTACTTGTTTCTCTGTGTGTAGTATTCAGTGTCACAATGCATTAGAAGAGGAGGGCTATTGCTTTGTGGAATGGATGCGTAACTTCTTTGCTCCTCCTTTTCCGAGATCTTCCCATTTGTTCTCATGCTGCTGTTTTTTGCACAAGAAAACCAAAGTGATCAAATGTAAATGTGCTGCGATCGGATAATGGCTTTTAGGGACGCATTTGCAGCGGAGACCGGAGGGCCTGCAGCTCCACCCATGTGTTTCTTTTTGCATTTTTATTAAAAGGGACACTGTCTTCTCGCCGGTTACGCGGTCCCGCTCGTTTCCCAGCGTGGACTGTAAGAAGGCTCCTCCCAGTCCTCCTATATGTGGACATAATACAGGGTCAAGTACGGGCTGTGGTAACGGATGACCACCACCCACAGTACCCTCATCACCGCGGAGGTCAATCCGCCTGGAACAAGAGCACCGGTCCCTTCAAGGTGATTATTGATAAAGGGTGACACGCCAATGTGGACACGAGACAAATTATACTCCGGGGCCAATCGCTTCTCTTCTCTTGTTTCTGGAGACGAGACCTTGCTTAATGTATAAATACTGTGGCGGGAACCTATTCCCATACCGATTGAGTGACTATAAAAGAAACGGAGTGGAAACCATCAGGGAAGCAGGGAGCCATGTCAGTTTCCTTTAGACACAGTCCTCTTAATATCTTTTAAAGGAAACAATCATCTTTCCTGATGAACCAAAATGTCCCGTAGCAGCCAAGGTCAAACAGACCCGAGCCCACGCGGACCCACACAGTAAATGCATCAAGTGTTCAACTGTGCGTCGTGTTTCTCTCGTTTCCTCCACAGTCCACTGGAGGGTTTGTTTCCAGCTCACGGTTCTGCAGGGCAGAGGCTCCCAATGTGTTTCACATAGAAGAAGAAGAAAAAAAAGATGGTGGCTTGATACATCACATTAACATCTTAATATAACACAGGCAGCTCTGTTGGAGTCTGGAACCAGACTGTTTGTATTAGTAATCACATCGGAGCGTAAATGACCTCCCCCTATCGTGGAGTTATTGGCAGCATTTACGCAATGATGAAATGGTTTCTAACTTACTTAGTAATGCAGTTGTAAACAAATATTAAAAAAAAATGTAATGATGCGTTTGTTCTTTGCTATGAGGCATTCGAAAAACCGGCTAATAATACATGTTTAATAAAAAAAGACTTTTAATCACATTATCCGTTTTATACTTGCGTTTGAGAGGTTGCGTAACAATTAATAAACCTGTTACAAATGTATATTATTAGAAGTCAAATTATAGATATAATATCATTTATTTAAAACTGCATTTTCATCGAAAAACAAACACTCAAGTGTGTTTACCAGACATATTAACCAAAGGAATCTACTCACATAAATAACCATCATAAATTAATCTTGCAAGTAAAAGATGCAAATTCATGCTCATAAATAAGAAAAAGAAACTTTCATGTGTGGTTGGACAGTATAATAACATTATTACATTGTGTCAGAAGGTTTATTAACGTATTAATGTATGCTTACAACTACTTTGTTATCGAACATTCATTCACTGATAGTTAGAGCTTATCGACGATTCATATTAGGCATTAGAATGATGACAAAGAGATTTATTTGCAATAAAAATTGATTGTTTATATACTGCTTGTAAATATATGGATTAATGATATGGTAGTGTGAGTGCATAGACAAAAATAACAAATGAAATGTACTTTCTTATAAAAGATTCAAACAAATAAAGAATATGTCTTGGAAAGCATCTCACCATTGGCAAAAAATGCAAGTAAATAAAGTCCTAGGTGACATTGCACGTATACTTGCTGAACTGTCGCTTGTTGATTAGTCTGTGAGAAGAGGAAACTCGGGGAAAAAAAGAGTTGCTTAGGAGGTGCCATGTCCTACCAATCACTCTCCCCTTCTAAAGGGGCTCCAATGGCACCTGAGGGGGAATCTCATGGCTGTCATCCCAGAAAGCCTGCCGCCCTGATGCCTGCTTACCATCTGCTCCCCATATGAGCAAAAACAGGCAATTGTCTCAGAGAAGGCACCTCAATCACAGTCATTGAACTAATGTACTTAAGCATATTTCCGTCGGTTAGGGTTGAACGACGTCTATGCAATACTGGAAGTCCCCATTTGGCTGGTGGAGATAGCTGTGATGGATTCTCTGTGCGAGCGGCGTAGGTCGAATGTGTTTGAAATGTATATGTGCCCCCGCCTCGGCGTGGACTTCGCCATCTGACAGTGAAAAAAGCACAACAGTGGGACCCTGTCAGCGTTACACTTCCTGTAAATAACCCCTCCATGCCTTTGGTTTTATCATTCCCTGCAAATGGTTCCAGGCCCCTCCAGAGTCGACAAGAAATAGCATTATTTTATGGCATGGAGCAAAAAAAAGAGGAGATAAAAAGAAAAGCCGGGGAGAGAAAAAAGGGAGATGGGGCTAAAAAAGGTCCTTCAGGGAACATGGTGTAAATGAAGTTCCAGGAATGACACAGGCGAGCAATGAGGCGTGGATGGAAAATATACGCTGCACATCATCGGATAGAGATGCCAGTGAAAATGGCTTCATTGAAGTGTCAGCCCTCATCCATCAATCAATCATCCGCAAGAAACAATAACGCTGCGGCGATGGGGCAGCTTTTATGGGGCTTACTCATGGGTATCGGAAACAGCACTTAAGTATAGTTCTGACACTGAGAGAGAAACAGAGGTGAGGTGCTCAGCTTATTCCACATGCAGGTAGAGCAGATGTGGGGGGGGGGACGGGGGGGGCTAAGTATACAGTGCCTCTACCCCCCCCCATACCCCTTGTCAGACGAGCTCTGGACAGAGGGGTCTTTATCTCAACAACAGCCTTGGATTCCATCTTTTGTAACGTCTTTGTGCCTCATCGTGACAATGGAACGAGAGCCTATGAGCCGCGGTGAGTCTCTGGCCAAGTCGTGCTTTGGGCTAGCATCAGCATGCTAACATGCTTCCATCACGGGGGGGGGGGGGGGGGGATTACGGACCCGAATGGTGCAGCCATGCTAGTAGTAGGGCCTGGCTAAATATTTACTACAGTCTAATACTACAGTCACATATGTTTGCGTCCATTCTACATATTGTCTTTTGCTTTCCCTTCAATCCATTTTTCTTCCCTGAAAACCAGGTTGTTCCGCCTCTTTAAGTCGAGTGCAACGATGTCAAGTAATAGACAACACTAGTCATTACTGCTTCTACTTACAAATACCCTCAACAGACCATTGGAAGTAGAGCCACACATTCATAAAGGCTTCAATATGTTTATCACTCTCCAGACATAAAAATAAACAAAAACCGCTAAATGGTCCAACAGTCGCTTTTGCTGTATGTGAGCCTTTTGATTTCCCCAAACCAAGTCCCCTGATGGCTTCTCGGCAACATGAAACATGACACATCATCTATTATTCTGTACATGTGCCTTGCTATCTCAGCCCCGCTCCATATGGCCCCTGTTGTCTCCAGACACCCAAATCCCTTTCCTTAGGCCAGGGGCTGTTTTTGTGGGAACCATTACCATTGCTCCTCTTCCTCAGAGGAATAGGGTGACGATGATGAGCAATCACAGCCAGGGCGGACTTTCTGCCTCAAATTGTGACAGGATATCCAACAACTGACCGTATCCGCTTTGCTGGCCCAATTGCTAATTCATGCAAGTTGACAATCTGGAGGCAACAATTATGAGTGATGAAAAGACTGAAAATAAGAGGAGGGAGCACTTTAAGGAGGGGGGGGGGGGGGGAGAAAAACATGAAGTTTACTTTACTAGGGGGGGGGGAGGGGGGGGTACGGTATTTGATAGCCTCACTACTGGAGAAAAAGAGGATGAAATGGCTCAGCACAGTCACAGATGTACCCGCACCCTCCTCTAAAACCAAATAGTCTGAACAGATGAATGAATAGCAATGCAAGCATAAAATGCCATTTGGGTATTGAGTTGTGAACTAAAATAGCTGCTGTCGGAATCTTAAAATCTAATGGGATGATGATGAAGGAAACTTGATAAGGAGCCGCGAAGACCTCAGGTGTTTCGTAAGCAAAGCATTTTGAGAAGAAAAACTAAAATCCCACATGAATTTGCATGAAACATGGGCGTTTTCTCAGGTTGATCTCTGTGCATAATTGGCAATGAGGCATGGTGCAGGGGAATAACAATTTAAGATGTAGGAAAATAAATACAGTTCTAATTAAATTGATGAAATCTGTTTTCTGTAACTTGTAGAGAAATAAATTGCTTGAGAGATGCGCAGCGTTTATAATCTATTTTTTACATTACTGTGTCAAATCAATAACGATTCTAGTTCTGTTTTAAGCCAGCAATGATGCATTTAAATGGAGAAAAGGGGCCTGCGGTGCCATTCATCTGCAAGGTAGAAAAAAGAAGAAAAAAAACATAGGTGAAGGTCAGGCCACATTTCTGGCGGAGGCTATATTGTTTCTTGAGGCCTCCGAATTACACAGAATAACACAAAGAAAAAGAAGTAAACAGAGTGAAACGTCTGTGGGGTATCGTTGCCTAATATGGGGACTTTTGACGCGAGAGCCCTGGCAGCATTTTGGGACACGGAGGGGATGGAGAGCAGCGGGATGCATGTCATAAGCTGTTGTCGACTACGCGTTCTCTGCCATGCCTTTGCACCAAGCTCGCCATAGTGCGGGGGAACATGAGGGTGATGCTAAGTGAAATGCTCATTTTGCGTTGTGATTACCAAGGCCCATGGGCGATATGCACTAATGTGAGCTAATGCAATAGATTACACAGTGCAGGCCCAGGGGAACAGACAGCAAACAGATGTGGTCTACTCAAAGGGGGGGGGGGGGGGGGGGAACTCAAAGTTTAAAGTGTTCAACGTGCTGAAGATTGTCGCGTTGCATTTGGTTGTGTACAGAATGCACCGCTGTGATAGATTCTGTCATTTTCTTCCGTTCATAAGACACGAGAAAAATTCAACAATGGTGCTGCTCGGGTCTTGCGGAGGACATGACCGGACTTCTCTCTCTTATTCTTCACGGGGGTGAACGCTCACTGAAACAAAAAACAACTTGCGTTGCCTTTGACTGCCGACAGGCAACACCTGCGTGACATCAATAATCCGGGCGCGGCCGAGAGGTGCAGCACTCAGGGTGTAATCTTCAAAACAAAGAGATCAGCACAAGCCGTTGCGGGTTTTTTTTTCCAGTGGTGTGCGGTTTGAAATGAAGACTGATGTGTGTAACTTCCTCGTATGGAGGGGAATAGATACTCCTGTAGTTCCATTCCAAACCTGGCCACGGTGATCTGACTTATAACTCTCACTGTGCTACATAAGTAGGTCTGCTATTCAGACTGATCTCAAAGGTTTTCAAACCCCAATCTGACATGGCTGTGCTCTAAGGTTTGTATGTGCTACCACCTGGTGGTCAATGTGGGTTGTGGATGAGGAAAATGCAACATAAGGCATTTATTCTTTGGTCCAATTTAAGTTATTTCATACATTTTCCCCATTTATTCTTTATTCTCTAAGATTTTTTGTTGAATTGGACATGAAAATGATGCGTGTGGATCATCTTATCTTGCAAGAAAATGTGCACGAGTGGCTGTGTATAAACAATCCAATTCTAAATTAATCTTAAGAGGCAGACTTGTCTGTAATTTTAAATTAAAAGGTGCCATTGCAGGTTGTACCCTGGGCGCAGGTTAAAGGCATGATGGTAAAATACATACCTGGAGCTGAAATACTTGTATTATACAAGTATTTCAGCTCCAGGTACGTGTGACCTCTAACACCAGGGGGATGTCCCAATTGAAGACAGGTTCGTCCAATCAAGATATCATTATCAATTTCAGTTGATTTATTCAAGTTCCTTCCATTGCAGCGACATCGGTGTCCTGTGCAAAGTACATCAGGCAGTCACACAGCACGCAGCTTTTCGCCTCACTTTATTATTGAAACGTGTCATACAAATCTCAAACAATATTTTTCATTTTTTACATAACGTACACAAGTAATGTGAATACCAAACCAAAGAAAAAGAAAAAATAATTTAACCCAAGCCTTTTCAAAAGTGGAAAAAACACAAAATTACACAACAGAGTAAATCGCTCATAAATGAGTTCCCCTGAGACTTTGTTCACAGTGTGTAATCTATCAAGGCCTTAAATCAACATCATCTGCTCCTGTAATTTTTTATTTTTTTGTCAAACTACACAGCGATGCAAAATCCGCAAAGACCACTTGATGTCCAGCCGGGACCGTCCAGGACCACCTGGAACCAAATAACACTTTCAAGACTGCATAGTAAGGCGAACCTCCTGTGACTAAAAGTGACTAAATGTGCAGCCTAAATAATACAGCATGAGCATTTAATACACAAAACAGAACGTGTCAAATTTGGTACTGGTCACAGCTTATGGATTTAAGGGTCCACTAAAGCAGATGATTTCAAAAAGAACCAAAAGAAAGGATCTCCCAGGAAAGCGTTGCGTTTAAGACCAAGTGTTTCAAAATGACTCAACGGTCCCGTTAATCGTGGACCAGAAGGTCCATGTGGACTCGGCCGCAGCTGGTCCGCACCTCACGGGGTTCGGCGTTCTATGTGGTGCCAGACACCCAAAACACGCATGTCCCTCCAGCTTTACCGCTGGACCTGGCGCTCTAGTGGACGAGCGGACCGGGCTGACACGAGGGCTGCAGCGGCTCTACAAAAAAAACGACGGCGCCGAGGGCACAAAATGAGGTAGAGCACGTCGACGTCCACGGGACTCCTTACCGGGGCCCGTTTGTAAACCTTCAGTGCCTTTGAGAGGGAGGGGGGCGTGGTGAATAGTGCTTAATTACTGCCTGGAGACAAACGGTAAGGTAATGAAGCAGCAATTCATTAGCACAGTTTGTACTTTATACAATCTCTATGTACTGAACGCTTCCAGATACATTTACGTTGTGCCACGTGCAAAGTTTACCGCTATGTCACAGACACTTACAGATATCGGAACGTTAGTGTGGGTCAAATATGGATCAAGCAACAGTTCTGAGTGGAAACAAATATCACAGTGCACACCAGTGCATTAACTTTTTCAAGAGAGATGGTCGGCACTTTTTCATTTCAAAAATAAGGAAGAAAAAAAAAAGTATAAAGGCCTCAGCCACGAAATGTCTATGCAACACAATTTCCCTCCATTGAAAAAAATGATAAATTAAGGGAACATAGACAGTTGGAGCATGAAACCTCTCTTAATCGTCAACAAATTCTCCAAGAAGTTCTCCAAAATAAGGGAGCAGCACAGTTCACATCTAGAGAGAAGAAAAATATACCTTTTATATTTTCAAATAGGATCTGAATAAATTTATATCAAGTACCAGGTAAACTATTTCAATCAGGGTTTGAAACCCCTCCTCCCCCCAAAAAAGAAGGAAGCTCTAAATTGCGTATGAAATGTGTTTTAACCTTTATGTAGTTTTGTCAGTGGTCCCCTGGCGCTGGTTAGGATAAGGGCCCGACGGGTCTCTCCTCTGAAGGCTGGACATGGGGGGTAAGTGTTGGTACAGCAATGTTCTGCCCCCTGAGGAAACACCTGTAATGTTAACCCTGCAATCTGACGGCCTATGCAGACGCACTCCACGAAAACTAAAACGTACCTGCTCTCGGGGCGGCCAGGCCTCCGTGACCCGGGTTGGCCGGCGAGCCGTGATAGAGGGACGCCAGGTCGCTGGGGGTGTAGGAGCGCAGGAGGTTCATCATGCTCCACTCCGAGTCCAAGCCTCCGCCGATGGCCGCCGACGTCGTCTTCAAAGCGTCCAGGGCGTCGGCGACGGTGGAGGAGGCGCTCGGCATTTGCGGCGGCGCTTTCTGACTCCTCCCCGAGAGCAGCAGCCTGTTGGACGCGTTCCCCGCCGGCCCCCTGAAGCCGGGCTTCTCCCCGCCGTCCGCTTCCCGGCCTTTGGGCGCCGCGTACTTCAGCCTCTTGCTGGAGGGCTCCCCGAAATCGATTTGGGGGAGGCTCCCGAAGCGGCTCGACAGGCACAGCCGGGCGGCGTCCGAGTGCCAAATGACGCCGCTCCTCGCCGGGTAGCTCCTCTCGCCTATTCCCACTCTGTCTGCGGGGGGGCCCGCCCGGTCCACGGCGTACTTGCTCCCCGCCGTGGACCTCATCACGAGCTCCGTGTACCTGGAGGACTCCGGGCCGCCGTGTACGCAGCGCTGGGTCTCGTCCGCGGCCCTCTGCGCGGGCGCGTGGACCGGGGAGCGCTTCGGGGGCGGCGGCGGCGGCGGGGGGGGGCGAGCGGGCGTCTTCTCTTGCGGCTTGGCAGGTTGAGGGGGCGGGGACTGGGTGCGGCGGGGGTGGCGCCGGTCAACCAGCGGAAGCGGGCTGACGTCTTTGCCTTCCAGGGCGGGGGGGCAGCCCGTGTGGCGTCGTTCTTTCAAACTGCCCGACGCGCCGATTTGTGGAGGCTCCGACTTGTCTTTGTGGGTGAGCTTTTTGTGCATGATCAGAACCTCTGGGTACATGGTTTTATACGCACAAAGCGAACAGCCCATTGGGACCAACGCGTCTCTGGGTTCGGCGCTGGCGGGGATGGAGATGGACACTTTTAAGGACAGATTTAATGGGCCCTCAGAGTTCTCGTATTTCATCTCCTCCCTTTCGGTCTTCGGGTTAACGGGTTTGGGACACTTTACGGCTGCATCGTCAGGCGCGGCGACTACTTTCTTATACTCTGCGCTCATCTGTACGAGGGGTTTGCCGAGCTTGTTACCTTTGCTGTCAAATCTGTCCTCCGGTGCTTCGTTGGTGCACGATCTGGTGCCGGGAGCCCAGAGTTTGGATCTATTCGGAGCAGGATTTTCATTGTCATTCGCATGCTTTCTATCGCTGGGGGAGGGCACTGAGGACACGGGCCTGCTGGGAATGTCGACGGAAGGTTTGTCCTTGTGACGGCGATCCAGGTGGTATTTCAGGGAAGTCTTCTGGGCCGCCGCGTAGTCGCAGTAAGCACACTTGAACGGTTTCTCGCCTGAAAAACAGCAAACGGTGCCGTTAAAACGTCAGCCACAGAAGGAGGCCTGCCGCGTGCGGTGGGGCGAACGGAAGAATTTTGCGTGCCACATACCCGTGTGAGTCCTCAGGTGAACGGTGAGGTAATAGCTCGATCGGAATGATTTGCCACAGTAACTGCAGGCTTTCGATCGGACCTTCAATCGATCGAACCCGTCTTCACCTTTTGAAAGACGAATACATAAATGGGTACACAGAGAGGAACCAGACAGAATGGCATCACAAGCTGTGATTATTGCCCCTCCCATCAGCAGAGGGAGCACAGAAAAAAAGAAGAAGAAAAAAAAAAAAAAAACACATTAACAAAGTTACCTGGAGCCATGTTGTCGTGGAGCGCGGCCTCCTCCAGGCCGTCCTCGCAGCCCTCCTCCGCGTGGTCCCCCGAGCCCGCTCCGGACAGCTTCCCGTCGACGGATAGCGTCGGACTCTCCTCGCCGCCCCTCTCCCGCTTGTGGACCCTGGAATGGAGGACCAGCTGGTGGTAGGTCCTGAAGGTCCTCTGGCAGTCCTCGCAGGTCGTTGGCCGCACTTTCACCTTGCTCTTTTGCATCAGGGACCGCCGCTGCGGGGCCGGGGCCGGCTGCTGGGGCCGCAGCTCCCTCCCGAGGACCCCTTTGGCGGCTTTGTCTCCCTGTCCCTCCGCCCAAATTTGACTCAACTCCTCCTTGTCGGAGCCGCATTCCTCGTTGTCCGTGCTGGCTTCCTGGCCGATGTCTTTGATGTTGTTCGGGCCGACCGCCACCTTGCCCTTAGTGGCGAGTTGCCACGCCTGATAGGTGTTGAAGGGATCCAGCTGGGCGATCCACTTGGATGACCGCTCACCCCGCGAGCCGCCTCCGGGAGAGCGAGGCGTCAGGTTTAGACTGTGAAGAAAAGTTTCCTGCGTGGCGAGGGATTCAGCGGGGACGTCCGTTCTCTTCTCGTCTCTGTCCCGGCCCGGCTCCCCCTCCCGGTTGTGCACTTTGCTGTGCTCCGCCAGACTGTCGTGGTCGGGGAAGAAAAAGCCACACACCATGCACATTTTGTACACGGTGACCACCGTTTCCGAGGCGGCGTCTTGGGCGACGCCGTTGACGGTGCCCGGGGTGTCCAGGTCCTGCTGGGCTTTGCTCTTCGCCCCGGGTTTAACGTGCATTTTCATGTGGTTCTTGAGGAACCACGGCTCTCTGAAGCGCCGGCCGCAGACGTTGCAGCAGTAGGTGAAGTAGTCCTTGTGCTTCCTCATGTGGGTCTCCAGCTCGGCGGCGTCATGCGACAGCTGACCGCACACAATACAGCTGTGAACCTCTGCTTTGTCAACGGGACAGTTGGTCTTTTTAGGCCAGACTCTCTCTCCGGGGATCCTGAACTCGGCCTCGACTCGGAGCACGGCCGGCTCGAAGAACGTCGTGGGGTGCTGCGTTAGCACGTGGGGGCCGAGCTCATCCTGATGGGTGAAGGTCTGATCACAGAACATGCACAGGAGCGGTACACTTCCTCCGGATTGCAACACAGTCTTCTCTGAGTAAATGGCGTGTGGTGTCATGCTGCAGCCAGGCCCCGGAACGCTCGCACTGTTACTAATGAGAATATCTTGGGCAAGTCCATCTGGGCTCTCCACAAACGGCGGCAGCGAGTGCGTCGGCATTGTCCTCTGAAGGTGGAACCAGCACGAGGGTCACTTGCTCCAGACTAGGAACCTGAAAACAGTGTCGAATGTCAAAACAGGATCAGGTCGCTGCTTCATAACTTTAGATTAAATCTGTTAAAACCTTCACCACACAGAAACAGGAAATGTATCTTTTTTAGAAATCAACTGCATAGACAACTCATTTCCTGTACCGGGCCATTAATAAAACAACAAAAGACAAAAAGCAATGTTTTTCTTAATCAAGAAACCTTAGTTTGTAAGCAATAGACCACAGGATTTGGCAGACTTGGTATCATACAAACTTAAAAGTTAATTAATCTGAAGGCATATGTTCATACTGTCATCTACTACATGTTTCTCTTCAAAAACAAAAAAATCATTTTTGAGCTAAATTGTGTTTAAAAGTGAACAATAAATAGGTTTAAGTTAAACATTTTGTAGGAGTTTGAATAGAAGCATTATTTAATACCACACCTAGCGTTGCTCTAACCTCACCACCATCTTGTTCCAAAGATCACACCCAAACTTAGTTGGTCACACGACTGTTCGGCACCAAAACAACAGCCAGCCAACACCTCATCATAGAGAAAAGCGGTTTTCATGACATGCATGGCCTGCTATCTTTGGCTGCCTTTGCTGACTCAAACTTTGCACATCAACTTTTTTTTTTTTTGGTTTTGTGACACTAGGGTCCCCCCCCCCCCTCTTCCTCCTCCTCCTCCTTTCCTTGTGCTCACTGTGGATAATCAACTGTCTCTCTGGGTCTGATTGGCACACGGGTGCAGGAACGGACCAGTGAGAGCTGAGGCTCAAGAAGAAGAAAAAAAAAGGGAAGTTACACCGATTATAAAAAAAAAAAAAACAACGTTTGTCGCCAATAGTCATTTTCAACTGTAGCGCCGCTATGGTCATTGTTGTTAACATTGATTAACTTCCCGTGGCAGATTACCTCGGTGAATTAGTGATTTGACCCAGGTGAGCCCGCGGGCTTTGTGCGAGGCTGCACTTTGTTATTCGAACAGACGCAGCTCTCAACGACAATTAACGTTGGTTTGCACGTAAGGTGTAACGGAGGCAGGGACAAGTTACACGTTACTCTTAAATAAACCGTTTAGTAATAAAGTGCACTTGGTTATTACATTCCTACCTGTGTATAATAAGCAGAGCACGAGGAATTGGGGAGGAGGAGGAGGAGGGGGGGGGTGTCTTTTCCATCAGGTTTACTGGCGTTTCACCGACGGATCTAAAACACACCCGTTTCTAATCTAACGTTACTTTAAACAAACCCCCCAAAAAAAACACGTTCCGAGAGCAACGACGACGACGTTCATTTCACAGGCAACATATTGGAATCACCCCCCCCCCCCCCTCCTTCCTCTGATCAGTGCTTACGTTGCTGCTTATTGATTTTGGGGGCTTTTCAACGCCGGTTCGTCGTTAACACTCGAGCCCCCTTCGACGAAAAGTAACGTAAACTCCCGACGACACGGTTCAACCGGGACGTCCGCGCGCCGAGCTCGTTAAAACACTCTGCTGCCGCCTCGAGAGCTCGAGCACAACTGTTGAAACTCACCGAACAATACCTCACCAACGGAGAGTTTCCGGATTAATAATGACACTGATACTACGGAGCGGTTCGCTTGAGCTGCTTCTTCATTTCGCTCGCGCGTACGAACAAACAAAAAAAAAAAAGGAAGAGAAAAAAACAACAATAACAACAAAAAGACGCGTTTTCTGCTGCTGGAGGAGGAGAGCTCACCTCTTAAATTGTTTGAATGTGAATCATATTTGTTCTACTTGGCGAGTCCTCTCTGTGCAGCTGTTGAGCTCTGATGCGCGTTCTCGCTCTCCAGCGAGTCTCTCTCTCTCTCTCTTTCTCCAATGGAGCGCGTGCACGGGAACCCCGAAAGAAACCCTTAGGGGAAAGTCACGTGGTCGCGAATAACAGATACAAAGTGCCGAGTTCACATAATGTCGATACACGGCAATAAAAAAATAAATAATTAAAAGGCAGTTAATGAATCGATGTAAACATATACGTTTTTTTTTTTAATGAGCTCTACTTACCAGGAAAGTGAACCGGTCTAACAGTCTTTGGCATTTAATCTCTGTCGTGTGCTTAAACACCCCCTTTACACTTCCATAACACTACTCGATCTAATATTGTGTTTTTCTCCCTGTGTTGTAGGTAACGGAGCGTGGGCTCCCCTGTTAAATAACGCGTAAAAAATGCTACTTTAATGGATGTAAACTGTCACAGAGTGTGTTCCTGAGGCTGATTGGAGATAACAACCACTGTTTCTTGTGTCGTCCTAATGCAGCTCTGCACCTCCCTGAAGAAGTGGCCCTTCTTCTTCAGCTCACACGTCATGCATCGGCTACCATGTGGAGATGGGGGAGGGGTGCTTCAAACTCTTCACAGTTACATGAGGGCTTTTTTTTTGGGGGGGGGGGTGTTGCTGCAGAAGCAGGTTGACAGAATTCAACTTCCTCCACTTTATAAAACATGCAAATAAAACTCCTAAACTTAAATGTGATGGAGCCATATAATCAATGCAAATGTTTAAATGTTTAATCTTAAAAAACAGACAACGCTTTCTTTCTCCATTAAAATAGTTTATTTAATTAAATTAAAGTGATTGTTTCGAAAAGATGACAGGGATAACAGAGAATAACTATTTGGTTCTTTTTAAGAAGAATACACTGATTCAATGAGGTGAAGAACAACACCTACAGTAGCACCCGCTGACTAGTGTGAAGTTGATTACCAGGCCCCTCCTCCACCCTGAAACCCTTCCAAAAAGACACCAGGCATTGGTGGTAATTTAAATCCATAGGTTGTGCAATCAATGAGGATATTCACTAGACTACAGGGTACATTCATTATTGGGACACAAACACCCTGCTATCCGTCTGAAAGAAAGGAAAGGAGCAGTGAACAAAAAACGAAACCGTCGTTTAGATTAGGCGAGGTTGTTGCCTTATCCTGCCTCTTGTGAAGACTAGTGTTTGCTTGTATATAAATAAGTCAGATCCACCCCGTTGGTCTCTTTATAAAGAAATCAAAAGTTGATCCGCGGGTTCGGCAAGTGTACTATGCCAAATGCAGTGAATGTGATTATTGTGCAAGTGCCAGCTACTATTAAAGAGACATTGTGCCCATCAAATGTTGATATTAGACATAGAGTTCCATTGTTCCATGTTAGACATAGAGTTCCATTGATTATTTCATCTGATCAAATATTGGATTTAAAGTGTTGTCTGCAGTAAAAACTATAACATCATTTTGGTGCTGCCCTAAATTATAAAATTCTATTCACCCCCCCCCCCGCAATAGCCTGATTCATTTTTCTAGTGTTCTTGCCTCGCCCTGAGATCCTGTTACACAAACAAGTCTAGTATGTTAATCAAAGGCACCACATGTGTCACACGGAGGCCTCCCGCTCATTTCCTATTGTTCTGAGGCCACAAAGGCTCCGTGAAAGGCTATCAATCTGAAGAAGCAGTTTGATGCCTCTGGATGATGAAATTGGCAGGAGATGTTATAACCTACAATAAAAAAAACATTGTGTGGATGTGGTGGTAGTTTGGGTTTAACCAGGTTTTCTTCCACTGGATGAAAATTTGTATCATAAATTGCCATTTATGAATTATCCTTAATTTCCCTCGGCAGTGATAACAGCAACAAGTACACAAACATTGTTTGCTTTAACTGATTTAATTAACTTAGTCATATTGTTTGCTGATTTATTTCCTCCACTGCAGTTTTGCCGTAACTCTTTGTTTCAGATCATTCCACAAAAGAAAAAAACAACCTGCACGAATGCCTTCAAACCGAAAAGCAACGCATTTTAATTAAAGATAGAGAGACAAAGAAGAAAAAAGTAATGCCTTAATAAATACTTATGTGACCGACGGCCCGATAGGAGCCGGAGCACAAACGGGGAAAGGCTGCAGCGGCTTCTTTTTGTCTCCGTGTGTCAGGAGCAGCTGACTGCATTGTTCCCCACCGGATTCACAGCCTGCCTTCTTGCATAATCCCGGTGTGGATCCCGGGAGACACTGATCATATATAATCTCCTTTCTAAACCCCTGTGTTTATTCAGTGAAACCAGCTGTTTTTTGATCATCGGGGAAAATTGCATCAGTCACTTTTTGGAGATCTGCACGTGTTTGAGATATTTTTGCCTTTTTGTCCTGAGAATAGGTTGAGAAAAGGGTACTCTGCATGGCCGTGTGTCGAAGAAAGGCATTTATTGTTACTCATGTAAAGCAGTAATGGACACAAAATAGAATGAAGAAGAAAACGGTTACTTTAATAAACAGATGAGCAAAATGCATTTACTCTTGTGAATATTCAATATTTACTTATCCCTTTTACAAGTGAAACTCGAAAAATTAGAATATCGTGCAAAAGCTCATTAGTTTCAGTAATTCAACTTAAAAGGTGAAACAAAATACACATATTATATAGCCATAATCATCTAAGTTATATCAAATAAAGGCATGAAATATCTCACTTTGCATGTAATGAGTCTATATAATATATTAGTTTCACCTTTTAAGTTGAATTACTGAAAGTAATGAGCTTTTGCACGATATTCAAATTTGTATATTTGATTTCTTCTCAGTTGCTTCTTGAATTAGAATGAATGTGTATCTCTTATCATCAAAAGCCGGACAAGCTAGCGTACTGGTTTACTGATTCCTCTGACCTCAATCTCCTCTCCCACTAAGATATGTCCCCTTAAAAATGTCATATCTTCTCTGGAGTCACAGTTAAACAGTCCAGTCAGTCCAAACTGTCTGTAGGTACGTCACAGATAGTTCATCATGCCCATCCTAAAGGTACTTATCCATCAGTCTGTCAGCCTAAAATCGTTTGTGTTCTGCGGTGAAATCTGCACCATAATCCACATTCATAGAGAACCAACTTCCATAAGAGAATTATTTCTATCACTATCCCCCGCCGCCATGCTGTCAGTGCATCAGCACAGTACATCTTCAAATTCTAGTTTCTATCTTTGCAGCCAACTGGCTGTGTTTCTGATCACTGCAACACACATTTCATGGACCAAGTACCGAAAAAGGGAACGGAATGAGCTGCCGTAGCATCTTACAGCGGAGGAATGATCATGTCACAGATTTTGTTATCAAGCAAATGTTCCAGCGCACAACATCGAACAAGAGTGATGTTTCCGTGATCCGTAGCATTTGCATTATCAAACTACAGGTACCTTTTGTCTCTCCGGCAGGATGTAACGGCCCCCTGAAAAGACCCCCTAAAGGTCACTGGGGAGCATCTGCATTAGAATGCAGTGCCCACAAACACTCACATCAGGTCAGTAGGACCTGCTTAAAGTGACTCGCACCCGCCTGTAGAATTCACTGCTATTAATTTGTTCGGAATCTGCGACTACCCCCCCCCTCCCCCCGCCGGTCCCTGGAATTGTGTCCCCCTAACGTTTGCTTAACAGAACAGACCTTTTTACTAGCGAGCAGTGCCGTGATCCACATTAGTGCTGACAGCGGGCCTCCTGTCAGGCCTCCCTGGCCACTGTTCCCCCGTCACACAGGCACGGCCATTGTCCCGGGATGAACCTGCGGGCAACGCGGTGGTCAAGCGGATCTCGTGCACGGCGTGCAATCTTTCCATTCCCATTCGTCTCCGTCTCCATCTCCCGAAGGAGGGATTGAGTCTGATTGTACGGAAAAAGGGTGTAAAGGGTTTCCCTTTAAACGATCCCTCGTGCTTCTGGGGGTAGTGCGTGTAGGGACTCGCCGCTGTTTCATTATTGGCACAGTTTTTTTCACAGAGTGAATTTGCTAATAAAAGCATGAAGACATCAGGAAGCGGCGGCGAGTTTGCAGCGTGGGTACTGAGAAGTGTTTTATTTTAAGAGAATGTTAGTGGTGAATTTCACACTTGAGCAATACAGTTGGCAAAGAGTCATGTATTCATCTTAGTTTAAAACAATCCCCAGGGGGGAGAGGACTTGACCACATGGCTGACACAGTGCAGGCAATACCTCACGTTTTCTCCCTAAGTGCCACGGCAATTACTTTGATGCACAATATAAAATGATCACAACGATTATAGAGGGCAAACGCAAAAAGAGTAAGAATAAAGGAGCAGCGGTGAGTTATGCCTTTAAGGGGGCCGCGACTCATCACTTAATGGCGGGCTGAATGGTGGGTCTCAGACATTACTATTTAAAACACATCCTTCCAAAGACTGCGCACTGTGTTATCCATCATTGGAATTACATCATAAATGGTAATAGAATATGTGAGGGCATTCCTTTACCTGAAACATACAATTCCTTAGATCTGGTTTTACATCTTTACTTTTTTTATCTCTAAGGTGTCTCGGGGACTCTAAATAAAAAGTAGTATTTGATAGTGTCGGACCGTCAAAGGTTACAGATGGCGGTCTGCTCTGCGGTGCCCTGCCCGTCACCTGTCTTTCAGCCAACAAAATAAACTCATGGATGAGTAAGGCTCGCAGTATTTTCCCCCGACGCCCAACATACTGAAGGTAGGACTCATGTGTCGCGCCCCGTGAGTTTGGTTGAGTGTGAATTAAAAGAATTATTATAGATCTGATGTGTGATTCTTTTTTGCCAAACTTGCTGAGCTGCATATTTTTGCGGATGTTGCAACACCCGGTGATTTTTCACACGGTTTCCCGGTTGCCGTGCACATACGTGAATGATGAACATATTTATTGTCTTCAAGATAGCTACACACACACACACACACACACACACACACATGCATGCATAAAGCAAGGCCACCAAAAGCATGATATTATTTGCTCCTAATGCCAAATACAAGTGACTGACACCACAAGACTTCCATTGAGTTACATGGCACAGAAGAGCTGCGTTCAAATGAAAAGCTGAACCACTGTGAGTAATAAGAACTGCAAAAACATACCACAAGGACACATCTACACAACACCTTTTTTACACCAGATGGATTTTTTAAGCTTATAGCCAGTTCCCCTCACACCAATACAGACACTTGACTGTTAGAATACGTGCGCATGTGCTTTAGTCTACATAGCAAAGTTAAGTGCTTTTTGTTAAGCTAAGATGCTCCTCTTATTTGCTCTTTTTTAGAGCTGTTAATGTCAATATATGATATATGGATTTAAGTGCTATGCAATTTCATGGGAACCTCTGCACTGCCACAGCTGCGTGATTTTTTGTTGTTGTGTGAACTGTAAAAAATAGAACCTTTTAAAAATGTTTATGACAAACACAATGCTAAAAGCGATACCGTTTACCTTCTATTGCATGTGAAAGAACAGAGAGAAGTTACATTAAATGTCTGCAGGAAAGCTTTCACACTCATTTTGCTATACTTGTCAAGGAATTTACATGACCCAAATACAATATGTATATGCTGTATAAATCCCAACAACCTCACCATGGACCATTTCAAATCAGCACTTGTGCAACTAGCCGCTGTGCGTCTTTCCGACTACTTGCCTTTGCTTTTCCACTCACTTTTCCATGCAAATTGTAGCTTTGTGAACGATAACCAAATCAAAATGTAGTTAAAGCAATGCAATAAGAGTTTAAAGAATAATGAGACAGATGAGGCACATAAAGACTGAGTAAGCAACTGAGTAGCAAGAAAAAGAGAAGGAGTCTGTACAGAGGAACTTCACTCTTGCTTTTGGGTTCATTTGACCTTCTCAGGTGCCGGAGGGACAGCGATCGTCTCTGTCTGGATCCCAGCGTCTGTCGAGTTACGCTTCTGACCCTGAAATTTAAATGGGATAAAATGTGTCATTGCGATATCTCAATATCTACTTTTCCTTTCTCTAAAGACTCTTGTATATGACTACATATATAAGCCATTAGAAATTCATTTACATTTCGGTTGCACTTCCTCAATTTCTCACGAGAATTGTTTCATGAAACTAAACAGCCCAGAACGCCGTGTGAAATATGAAGTCAAACCTATTAACTCTAAGTCATTAAAACCAAAGTGGAGGAAAAAAAATCACAAAAATGTTAAAACAGTACCCAACAATTTAGTTACCTAATGAGTAGCTACTGCCTCCTAGTGGAGATGTATCTTCACAACGTTGCAAAATGCAGGTTTATTTAAGTTAAATCTTAAAGAACAATTTGCCAAGTCTAGGGACAAGTGATCCTTTCTTTACCAGAATCTTAAAGAACTGATGGATGGAGTTCCTCTTCTCCAGTTTTTTGGGCTCATTGGCTGCAGCACCTCCGGCCTGGGAGGCCACTGAAGCAGGCTTATTATCTACAACGGCCTCTGATGACTTGGCGGCTGCTTTGGGTTCCTCCTTGGCTTTCACTGTCTCTGCGGCTGCAGCCGGGGCTGGACTCGCCTTTTTGGGATCAGCGGCCTGTAAGTGTTGCGGTGCATTATGAAGGACCCGAATTATTCCAGTGCTCCGCCCGATAAGATCAGGTGTAACGTGTTTAGTTGTTAGTTGTTGTTGAGGCAGTGGGTCTCAGTGGCCGCACCGAACATCACAAGCGATGTGTGTAGAAGCACTGTTAGGATTCTTGACAATAATATAAAAATGGCCTTGACAAAAAAATGGTTTGAGAGCACTTCAATACCAGATGTAATTGCTGAAATTACTCTGGAATAATCAATCTATTCTCCAGAGGTAATTTTACTCTATTTACCACTCCAGTTGTTCTCCTGAGGAGCCGAGCTTTTGTGGTCATGTGGTCTAATAGTACTTCAAAATTCACATGAATATCTTACTTTTTGTACTTTAATTTTTCTACAATTTATTCTCAGACATTGAGAAAAAAAAACGTGAATACGTAAACAGCCCCTTACTTTAGGCTTGAAGAGAGAAAAGAAGGAGGATGTTGAGGCAGTTTTCTTTGTTTCCTGCACAGGGGGTGGCGGTTCTGGTTTTGCTGCAGCCTCCAAAGTGCCAGCTTTTGAAGAATCCACCTTCTTTTATCAAAACAGCAGAAAAGAAAATACACATGAGGTACTTAAGCATTAGGAGCAGCATTGAGGCGGACGGAGTATAAGGGAAGCATTCTGCCATCTGTGAAATAAAAAGAAGGAGTAAGGGGGGGGGGGGGGGATTCCAGGCAGAATCAGAGCAGAAAAGGAGGTGAAAGAATGTGATAAGAACCAGTCCCTGTAAGTGAAGACACCCGCTGCGCCATGCACATAAGTGTATAATGTCACTTTCTTTAAGGAAAGAAATGAAATAGTAAAGTGAATGTCTCCACTGAAGACTCTTCCCTTAAATGTAATACGTCGACACATCGGGAAAATGAGGGAATTTTCTTTCTTTCAAAGTGATGAGAATACCGATACCATTTTTAATATCTCTCATGTGCTGTATGGACACCTTTGACTTAAGGTTTCACTAAGAATGGAAAAAGCTCAAAACCATCTTTGTCCCCCATGCAAAAGTCAGAATATGTTTCTCTCTTTGGTACAAAAAAATATATTTTCTATGATTATCGAACAAAAAACAAACTAAACTAATCTAATCTAATCTAATCTGCTACTATCTGACGTCTCAGATTTAACAGACAGAGATGAGAGCGTTCTTCTCATTTAACTCTCGGCAAAAGCATGAAGGGCAGAAGATCCCAAACTGTTGATTTACCTCCGCCGCTACCATGGGCTGTGATACAGCTGCCACCATCTGCAGGAAAGGGAATTATTTATTTTCCCACCAATTTAATAGCTGCATGAAATGCAACAAAAATAGGTGATAGAAATGGATAAAATCCCTTTTGTATAAAGCAAAGATTTGAATAATGAGAGCAAATGCTAAACAATTTACTGATCGTTTTTTGATTCAAGATCAACAACATTGTGTCAGAGTTGCCTGCAGAGTGAAGAGGATTTCATTTTCCCAAGCACTTCCTGCTGATTTACCTGTGCTTGTAAAACTGGCTGGGCCACCTGCTCTGCTGAGTCATGGGTGTCAACATTATTTTCACTCTGAGCAAATGCAGATGAACAAGAACATGTCAATTTCATTGAATTTCTTTGCAGTGTAGAACATGGTGATGTAATATAATCACATAATCTACCCTTAAGCCCCAAATTAACAACTCTCTTTTGATTTACCTTGACTTCTACAACAACTGGCTCAGGAGCTTCCACTGGTGTCTCCTGCAGAGCAAAGCTACTTATTTATTTTTTATTTATGAGATGCAAATTAAGATGGACAAGAACACGTGCTGTAATTTGCATAATCTGGCCTGATTTTCTGACCGCAAATGTAATTATAAGAGGATTCAAAACAAGAGTTAAATGTGCGATTAAAACTTGCATTAAAACACATTAGCAATCCCCGAATAGAAGATTGGGCATGCTCTCTGGTTTACCTCTACGTCTACAACTTGTTGTACGTCTACTTCAATGTCTGCCTTTGTTGGGGACTCCTTGTTTCTCTGCAGGACAGCGGGGAATCGTTGTTAGTAAGAAGCTAACACAACAGAAAAGGAAGAACATTTTTTTGTATGTTGTACTTTGTATGTTAGCCTAGCAATGGATGCTAACTAATAAAAATGAATAATGTGACTTTTTTTTGGGAAATTATTATATTTCATCAAAAGTTGGCAGGTCAAAACCCCACTTAGCACAGCATGAATACTGGAAGCCAGTACGGCTCCTTGCCAAAGCACACAAATAGCCGTTGTGCTAAGCTAATGGTCTGATTCTAACTCCATACTTAGCTTACAGAAACCATGGTGCTATTGATCCCCTCATCTAACCTCTTGGCAAGTAAGCCAGATAATTCTACTTCCCAAAACGAAACACAGTGTTGCTAAATAATTCATGAATGCAATTTAGATGTTGGGAATGTAATGTATTATGGAAATATGGAATGTGGTAGAAACAGCTGCACTAATGCGAGGATAATTTACTGAGGGACTGGCGGCAAAGTCAAAATTTTGAAAGACTAGGAAAAAAAGCCAAAACCCTATTTGCCTGGATAAAGTTAAAAGCTGACACATTTGCAGCAGGTTCCGATATGGAAACAGCAAATTTTCCTGTTTCAGCCTCATCCGGACAAACCAGCTCTTGTTCTGTTAGTAACAGGATGAGCCATGGTCACTTTGAGAACATAATAACGTGACACTGTACCACTGGAGGGGGCCTTGTCTCCACATGCTGGAGCACCCTGGACCGTAGCAGAACCTCACATTCACATATATTTCACACTGAGTTATAATCTGATTTATCTATGGACTCCCTATGGACATAACCTTCATGATCTTGTCTTGCAAGCTCCAGTTTGTTGTTAATTTACCTTTGAACGGAAAAGTTTGCTTAGAGTATCTTTGGCTGATTTTCCTTTTGAGGACTCGGGCTGCTTGGCAACGGCTTTTGGTTCTTCTTTTGGTGTGGGTTTGACAGGTTTAGCAGCTGGTTCTGCCTTGAAATCCATTTTGGGTGGCTCTGGAGGAGGTGGTGGTGGGATAGACATTCCTTTGGGTGCTGCAGGCGGCTCAGACACTTGTGCGACCTATTCAAGAGAGAGAGGTTGTTAAAGCAATGCACACGATCACCTTTACCACTGCACGCCTTTTACACCAATTTTAGGTATGATAAGATAAATACAGTGATTCATCCAGTTTAGCGACTAAGTATTCATCCAACATAAACTATTTCAAAATTAATTAGTAAGAAAAAAACATTAGAAAATAAAGCAGAACTTCTGGAACTAAACTGAATCCAAATATGCCCGACAAACATATTCTTTTTAGGGAAATAAAACACTATTTGGGCATTGTGCTCACTGTAGTGGTTGCTGCTGGTTGGTTCTCCTTCTGGGACTATTTTGCAACAGAAAAAGGGAAGCAGTGAGAAATAACGTTAAACTGATGCAAAAAAAAACATGCAAAAAAGCTTGTAATGTCCTATAAATAGTTTGGAGAAGCTATTGGTTCTTTAGAAATTAAGTGTTTTTGGGCATCAGAAATATCAAACAGACATCTATACAAGGTAAGGAAAAAGGAAAAACAAATTCCAGCACATACTATTAAATAATCTACCCCAAACATTACTGAGCTCACTGATCTGGCTTTTTTAAATCAGAACAATTGTTATATATAATATGGTTATTGAAAGGAAGTCAAAGTAAGTGGGAACTCTTCTGACTAATCCATTGGTGTTACCGTCATAATGAATGAATGAATATAAAAGGGTTTATGAAGCGATGTAATCCTTCATAAACATCTGTGTCACCTGGTCTTTTACGGCAGCAGGAGCAGCTGTTTCCTTTTTGGTTATTTTGGAAGTCGTCTGTGTAACAAAGAAGGAACAATTAACCGCTTTCAATCAATTTTTGTTCACGTCACACAATATCCACCTTTGTTAAATCTCAATTTGACAAAACCGTCGAGCTGCAGTGCAAAGCAGGGTCAGTGCAGTGTGAATGCAGACATGGGCCTTTATGATAAGCTGACTGAGGCACCCTGAGGTCCCTGACAGAGCACATACAGTACGTGCGCTGTCATTGTGATAGCCATTGTGCTCCCGGAGATGGCGTAGGCCTGCCCTCGCTCTATCTTCACAAATCTCAACTTCCAAACGCACAGGCCTCCCTTGTGAGCTCACCCGATGGGCTGAACAATAGGCCCGACACATTCCTGCATGTTCAGAGACTTGATTAGCATGGGGCTAGTGCGATGGTAACTCTTTAAAACAGCATGAATCCAAAAGAGATACAATAGCTGCTTGTCTGCTTTTCCATCAGGCGCTGTGATCATGGCACATTTTGCAATGGATACCTTTGCTGCCATACATTCTTTATATATATATATACCCCAACAATAATTCTATAAATGGTTTTCCACTCTTTATCAGGCAAATTCATACATTTCTGCAGTAAAAATTCAAACACTACTTATCGTAATGGTTGTTTTAGCGGTTGTCTTCCTTCAGTAATAGCTGGCATTAACAAAGGTGGATTCACTTTTGATCAAAGCAATAATTCAACTCATTCCCCCAAGAGCTATCTAATTTTACAAGCAATTACAAATGCCAAGTGCACATAAACCACACTTAATTCTCCAATGGCGTCACTTACTAGTGATTTGAAGAAGTTCATAACTGGATTCTCTTCTGGGTTATTGTCCTCCTGGTTTCCCTCGTCAGATGCAGGAGTCACACTCTCTGGCTCCGTCAATGATTCTGACTCTTGCTTTCGCTTAGCTGTCTCCTATACACCATCACAAAGAATTAGCCTTTGAGAATTGCGTTAGAGCAGCGTAGCTTATAATGCAAGCAGTGAGGGTCTTAATCGCAGCATTGAGATGGGAGTACACAATTCCAACCATGCCTCTGCCTACTCGGGGCACTGTCAACAATCAGCCTTTTATTAATGCGTGTGTCCCACCCCTCACTCATTGCTATGCAACAATGTGTGAGAGTTTTGACCAGAGAGAAGAATGTCAGGAAACGCAAATACCTTTGCTGTGTTTTGATGCTGGGTTATCTTTAACCAACCTTGATTTTAAGATTATTAGTGAATCTAATAACATCTACATTTCTGATTCATTTTTTACAAGGTCAGCGACCAAAGGAATGCAAACAGATAATGAAGAAAAGGCTGAATGGTTTCATTTGTCATTTTATTGGAAAAGTGTTGATGATGCATAAAAACAGAGGGACTTTTTGCTTGTTATGATAAAACACTATTCATTTTACAATTGGGTTATAATTACTATTGCACATCATTAAACTCCTGGAGGCAGACCGATCATTTTCAACAAAAAAGTTCAGACAATTCAAACAGCGTTTTACTGGTGTTCTTGCTTTGGGGCTACGTGAACAGTGACCGTGATGCTGTAACCCGATGAAGGGAGCATTAAGGCACCGTGCCTATTCGTTGATTCTTCAACAACTGATTTACAAGCCGACTGCAAACTCACAGCCAAAGCCTCTATCTCTGTGCTCGTGACACTCTGTGAGTCCACTGTTGAACCCGAAGAGTTCACGCTTGATTCCTTCCCTGCGTCCTCATCAGCCGCTTCCTCTGCAGAGACCTCTGGTGACACCTCGTCTGGAGTCACGAGGTCAGCTGAGAAAACGTCTTCGTTAATGATTTCCTCCACGATGGCCTCGAGAACAGCATCGAAACTCTCTGACATAGACTCGTCTGAAGTGGTAGTCTGGGAGTCCACCACAGCAGAAGTATCTGTTTCATGCGCCATCTGTCCCGTCACTCCATCTTCCATTGCCTCCATGAAGACGGTCGGCGCGCCGGGCTCTGTTCGGCGCTCAAGGAGGCTCGACCTCTCCTCCACGGGCCCCTCGGGCACCTCTGCCGGTGCAACCTCGGCGTCTTTGAGTCTCTCTTGGACTGCAACGCGAGGCTCGCTCTCTCCTGTGGCGTCCATCGGGGGCACGTCTGCAGGTTCCTCCTCAACGCTTTCTGCCACTGCTTCCATTCGATGGAACGATGCCTGCGTGGCGTCTACGTTCGTCTCGCCAGTGACCCTCTCGACCGCCTCCTCTGTAACGCCGATGCTTGCTTCCTGGCCCCCCGAAAAGCCCCCATAGGTTGATGCAGTGATCACCTCTTCTATCAGAGGCAAGCCGTTGGCCACTGCGGCCTCCTGGGGAGGCGGGCTGCTGGATTCTAATTCTTGAGAGAGGGCGTCGATTGCCGCTTCCCACATCGGGTCAACGCTGTGTTCGGTTACAGTACTCGGATCCGCTTCTTCGTAACCTTCTGGTCCCACGGGAAGCTCCTCATTGGGAGCCTCTGCATTGATGATGTCATCCTCGGGGCAACTGTTGCCCTTCTGTGAGGGCTCATCGTCCAGTTTGTCTTGTCGAGGTGTTCCTGGTCCGTCCGCGTCGACCGACACGTCTCCGGATCCCTCGCCATTGTCTCCAGTAGCAACTCTGTCCGCGGTCACTGACGAGTCTAACTCATCACGCCCCTTCACGCTCTCTCCTTCAGGATGATTGTGGTCGACGTGTGTGTGTTCTGCCCGTTCCCCTCGGAGCACCATGCTTTCAAACAACACCACTCTTTCCTTGATGGTCCAAGACTCCCCGTTTTGCCGAACAAGCTCGTCAGCGGCGACGCGGGCCGACGCATTCAGAGGATGCTCTTCAGTCGATCCGGTCTCCTCGGAGACTACGTCTTCAACGGGAGCCGCGTTAGTGGGGGTTGTGACATCTTCGTCCTTGTCGGTTTGGGTTGAGATATCTGCTTCGATTATCCCGTCTGTTTGTGTCGATGTTTCGGCTTTTCGAAGTGGACACTCAATGCTCTCTAGCTGCACAGCGATGATCACTGCGGCAGCTTCTTCTCCACTTGAGGTTGACTCCTTGATCATGGAAATCAACATTTGTGTTTAGATGAAATACAGCTGTGTTTGTGGTTGCGGGACACTTATGACAACTGTGAGTTTCATCACTTTGTGACTGAGAACAATTAGGTAAAGAAATTAGGTTATTATTATTTTTTTTGGTTTGTACAGTGAAAGTGGCTCAAATCTATGTATAATTTTCTATAGATTGGAAAACATTAAAATATTTGACTGGCATTATTCTATAATATGTGTGAACAAACTCATGAAATTAGGAACATCTTCAATGCAGTCCCTTTACTTAATAGGAGCTGATTCGCCTTTCCGTCGCATCTTTAAAACCAAGCTCAAAGATGGCTCAAAAACATGCAGTTTAGTTTTTAGAAAGAACTGAATGAGTTAGGGTAAAGGTAAAACTGCTCAACGAGTAAGTACTGGATTTCTTTTCCAGTCGTGGATAAACTCTTATTTGTCAGTAGAAAATTGCAGTGTTGAGTCAAAATAAGCAACTCAGACAATATTTGAATTTCACCCTTGAAAACAAACAAGAAAAGTGTAGTCACCGTCAGTGGGTTTGTGGCATCCGTTTGATCTTCTTCACTTTCCTTCACCTCTTCCTTGTGGATGACGACTTCAAGTATTTCAGAAATAACTGGAGCGGCAGCAGGTTTACGGTCTAATTCCACAATCACAAAATCATTTGGTTCAGTGGCAAGCTTTGAAGAGAAGGGCTCGCTATTTTTCTGGACTGCGGTCTCACCGTTAGCTGCAAAAAAAACAAAAAAAAGAAGAAATGTGAATAAAATTTTTCATTCTTGCAATTACCAAACTTGTTTATTTGCACATGACACATAGATCCAATATATAGTATTTTTAAATTATCAAAATAATACTAACTGGGACTAAGTTTGTTTTCTTGTAATGTGAACTACCTTTTACGTAATGATTACTCACTTTGACTTCAACGTTAAGCTCTTTGCATGCAACATTTAAGTCATGCATGATATCTACTCATGCAATGCTTCATGAAGTCAACATGGGCCCAGTGACATTATTATTATTATCTGCAGGGTCAACATTGGCTCTTGGACAAAGTCAAGTCCCAGTGGAGATCCTACAGCACCATTGTCGCTGCAAAGGCAACTCCAACCAAACCCTCCATGACAGGACAAATAGTAGGCTACTATTCAATATCTGAGACTACGCCTAAAGTTTACACTGGAAGTCTCAAGACAGAGGCCAGCTGTGAGTCACTGTGTTGACGGAGCCTTAAAAAAGTCCAAAAGACTAATCCAAAACACACATAGGACGATCTGCTGATGTGCAGTATTTTCCCAAAGAGCAAGATACAATGAGACAGATCACAGGATACAAATCTTCTTTCATCTTTGAATTCTCAAAAGGGAACATGTTTAACAGTGACACAGTGTAAATATTTTACCAGCAAAGGAGAAGACGTATGCACTCACCAGAAATCTCCAAGCCGTTAGAGGAGAGGTTTGCAGAGAGGCCGTTTGCTGATCCATTTATATGCTTCTCAGGAATCCTCCCGTTCTATAAAAGATAATGAAGAAATGTCTGTTTGTGTTATGCTCCACAGCTCATGACACTCTCTACACTGGGTTACAATTTTAACAGAAATAGTGGGGGGGTTTTTTCCCTGTAAATGAACCCCTGAACAATTCAACATTTTGAAAAACTTGGAGATTCACATTTTAGGCCAAGAAGCAACTAACATCTATTTTGTATTATCCCAACCACTGATGTAGAGGCAGCAAAGTTATTTATATTACAGGTATTACAGCTCTTATTAGAATGTTACCCTGTTCGGCTGTTCTTTGTCCTTGGAGTGCTCGTTTCCCATGGTTCTCCCAGTAGAGACGCACAGATGCAGGCTTCTAAACAAAGACTGAACTGAAACACAAAGAGAAACAAGCAAAAACGTAGTTTTGTTATGTACAAACCAGCAAATACATCCCGGAGAGAATGAACAATGTCTGCATAAGTGGTTAAAAAGATGTGTACAGTACAATATCTTCTAACTTCAGTATTAATGAAATGTCTTACCTTGTTGCACCTCTCGTAAGTCAATCAAGTGATATCCTCCTTCAACAAAAAATGAAATATGGACGATTCTGTGAGAGCGATGTAGTTCCTATTCACTGTGTGTGTGGGGGATGTTGGCAGCAGCCTATATACACGGTCGGTTTGCTTTTAGAAATGGGTGGGACCGTTTTTAAGTAATCAAATGTTTTCATCCAGTAAAAAAGCCCAACAGAGGGTTGGTGCTCTTTAATGAGCTCATGGTAATCTCACTGTGAAAGATCTGATTATACCCCCCCGACGTGATAATGTAGGTTCCCTCTAATCACTCACGCAATGTTAACGCAGCACATTTTTGTAACAGGATGTGTATTAAGGATATTGGCGTGTCACACTTCCAGACTGCCAAAACCAAAATATATATGGTATTGGGCTGCTTGTTTCAATATATTTAAGTAGAACATGTTTTAATATAGGTCCTTATTAGCTGTTTATATTTATTCGTATAAGTGTAAAGCATTGCTTTGGTATTATTTGAGAAAAAGCTTTTTGATTGGCAAAGAACACCTATCTGCTTCCTTATCACAGTTAATCAAGAAGAACAAAGAGCTCTGTAATGAAATCATCTGTGTTTACAGACTTTCACAGGGTCATGTGTAAACGTCTTTAAGGGCCTTCCAATACAGCGATACCAACGGAGACAAAGACAAACTGACTTAAGTCCATCAGCTGATTACTTGCTCATTTTACTATTCTCATCTTCTGCTTTTGGCAATAAATGTGCTCTGATCATGTTGACAAAAGCCTCTTTATGCAAGTCAACCAAACGAGTCTGAGTGCGTTTCACCACAAACAACTACAAGGATAACGTTTCTCAAAAAGAAACGTCAAATGCGCAGTAGCCCATTTATTGAGCTTATTATGATAAGTGTAGGAATCCATGAACACAATGTCTCAATTGTAGCCTATGGCCTGCACATGGAGGTGGGAGTTGGATTCCCCTGTTGGGATTGTGCACATTTGACATCGTTCAAGGCCCAGCTGAGATGCCTCAGGCAAACTCTTCATGATGTACCAACGCCTACTGCTTTCAGTAGTCATGTTTCAGTGGCACTCCACTGCAAAAAATCCACCTCACTATAGAATTGTAAACTGTTTTGTCAAAAAAAATGTTTTCTCATGAAACTGCCAGGTTGCACAAGGCTGTATCTATCTTTGATGTGGTAAACTTCTCTCATCCTTTGCAGCTAGTCAAAATTGGATTAGATTTAGTCGTACGGTGCTAGCTCTGTAGGTGTATTCAGTAAATATTTGAGTTTGGGTGAAGTACTGTTTGCTGTAGAACCATTTCAGAGCAGCAGTTCGGTTGATAAAATAACTTGTTGAACATATCGTCCGCCACATTTTTTTAGAAGATTAATGTTAATTTCAAATCAAATAGACAGAATTCAGCATTTAGTTGAAATAGCGCTCTATGTTTTTGGTTTAGATGGAAATGAAGAACCATGTTTGATACCACGTTACGTGTCCAAATTATATTGTTTATTATTAAAGCACATGTGTGATCGAGGGGAAACCACTATGTGCCGCTAAATGGCGGAAAACCAGTAAAAACGGCCTAAAACAACCCCTTTTTTCTACCATCCTCACTGTCATGCGCTGAGGCGGCCGCTCGGTGGCGCTGTGGCCATTTCCTTCTGTTGAGTACATCAGTCTTTGTGCAGTCGAGGAAGCCGTGATGGCAGCCACCATGAAGGGACCTGTAGTAAGTACTAAATAAAGAAAATTGTGTCTTGTGGACACACCGTCGAGGTATCTTTTGACGCCTGACGCTAAACAGCAAATGGGGTTTGAGAGGGGGAAAAGGCCACAGTGGCTGGTGGTCGTGGTTTCAGACGGTCGCAGGCACACCCTCGTGTAGCTAACGTCAACGACTGGGGTTAGCAGCCGTTAGGTGCTAACGTTAGCTTGCTAGCTCACGCGCTTGCTAGCTTGTTCGTGTGTTTATGGAACTGAGAGCTCTTGACAATCCACCAGCATAAAGATAATGGTGATACTTGAGTCTCAATAGTAAAGGTACTGATTTTGCAGATTGGCCCAACTCAGAAATATTGTCTGAAATGTCGTGGTACGTTTAAAGTAACAGAACTTCAGAATTATGCTAGATAACAGTTTTTCAGTAATGTATTTTTCGAAGGCTGACAGCTTTAAACATCTATCCTCTTTCTTGTAGGGCGTTGAAGACGTGAACGTCACATTTGCTGACCAACAGAAGATCAATAAATTTGCCAGGAACACAAATCGGATGACGGAGCTGAAAAATGAAATAGAAGGAAAGAAAGTAAGTGGTGTGTGTTGTAAACCTCACCCTCTCAGGGATAACCAAGTGGTCATATGTTTTCTAAAATCATATTTAAGAATTATCTGGACTATTCTAATAACCAGAGTAAGTAGTTAAATCCTGACACTTGTTTTCTCTTAAATGATCATTTTTGATTGAGTCCAAACATTAGTTTTAATGAAAAAAGGTGCATAATCTCTCTTTTAAGCATCTGTTTAATAAACCCTAATCTGTACTGTGTTAAGTGAGAAATGTTTCCAATAACTACCCTCACACCTACTTCAACACCTTTTTAAGTTTAACATGGTTCCAGTCATCAAAATGAATCAACAAAAATTCCACTGAAATGTTACTTTGTTTTTTTTGTTTTTAAAAGGTTGTGCATTTGCTTAATCAGTCATGTTTGTTAACACCCTCAATTGAGAGTGTAACGGTCCGCTGGTGTTTCCCTTCAGAAATCGCTTCAGAACTTGCAGGATGCCAGCGATGACCTCATGATGTTAGACGACGACGCTCTGTTGATCCCATATCAAATCGGCGACGTCTTTGTCAGTCACACCCAGGAAGAAACCCAAGAGATGCTGGAGGCTGCAAAGGTAAGTTTCGTAGTCTTTTAAAAACATGTCGGACTCTGACTCTAATCATTAGTAAAACACCCTTATTAAGTCAGTCATTAAGATAAAGGTCTGTGGAGGAGAATTCTTATGATGATTGAGCTAACATGAGCTTGAGTTATGTTCGTCAAGGCTGACATAAATACATCATCAAGTAGTTCACTTGAATATTTTATTCTCATTAAAACATTTTCACTTTAATATTCCTTAAAATAAGAACATGTCGAATCCCATACTGTCCCACTCTGGCTGAGAAACGTTTATGTATAACTAATGTTTATTTGTCCCTGTCCCGGACTGTTTTTAAAAATGGAGATCTGAATTCCGTTTGTTCCGATGAATTAACATGAGCAGATTTCTTCAAATTTGGCACAAAACGTCCACTTGGACTCAAGAATGAACTGATTTGCGGATTCATAGCGGATTCATTTAGTTTTCCTTCTTCATCGCATTTTCGCCTTCTTTCGAATCTTTTTATCGAGTCCTCTAATAACTAACCGATTTGTGGAAATGTCCCTAGTTGGTTGCCTCGCGTGAGGAAATGTCGGCGGTTGTCGTGTAATTAGAAGTTTTTTGTTCTGCAATCAGGAAACACTGGAGCAGGAGGTGAAAGGCCTTGAGGAACGCGTGTCTGCGATACAGCAAGTTTTGGGTGATCTGAAGGTCCAGCTCTATGCCAAGTTCGGTAACAACATCAACCTGGAGGCCGATGAAAGCTGAGCTGTCAATTGGACTTTGACAGCTGCCCCAACACAGACTCTGTCATGCAGCTCTCGTATCCGATCCACAAAGCGTCTGCCCAGAAAAACATCAAGCAGGACCTGGCGTGAAAGGTTGCAATTTGGAGCTCCTGGCCTTTGTTGGTGCACGCATGTTTAATGACTCGTCATTTTAGCTCCTGCAAAGCAATTTACAAGGACACGAAAAGATCTGGTTTGAAGATTGGATAGATGAACATCATGTCTACGGTCTTTTATTCGGTTTCTTTATTAACATTTGTTTCCTTTTACTTGGTGGATCAAACTAAAGTTAAAAAAACAGCTGTTTAGTCTTTTAATTTGGGACAAATTTGACATTCTGAGGTTGTTTCATTTGTAAACTCACTTTGTGTTTGAATACCCTGAAGGAATAAAGAAGTTGTCTCTGCACTAAGGGTGGAAATCCTTAAAAATGTTTACTCTGCTTCTGCTTCTGAATCTAAATCTGAAATGGAGTGACAAAAAGAGCCAAACTCCATCCTCCATTTTATTTTTGCAGTCTTAAATTTGCTTTGGAGAGTTTTTCTAGGCAGCGGTAAGTGCAGTTCTTTTCAAATCTGATATTTAATTGAAATGGATGACTAAGCATTTGTTGAAACCTGGTAAATATCGTTAAAGTGCCAAACTGAAACATACCATTTAAAGGTTACAAATTTAAAATCATTCAAAAGTAACATTTTTGACCAAATGTTTGTATAAAAAAAGTCAATATTTTGGGTCAAATCAGGTGGAACAATGTGTTGGGAACAAATATAAAAAAAACGGAAAAAATGTGTCATGAAAAAAAAGTAAATTTATATTTGGTGGAGAAAACATTAATATAAAAAAATACTGGGTTACAAAGTCCTCATTGAAAAGGGGTCAATATGTGTTAGGTCGATAAACATCAATACACCTGCAGACCTTAGTGATTCAAAGTTACCAGACGTGTGAAAGGAACAACTTTCCTTTGTTTTACGTCTGAATGGTTTTTCTTCTTTCTGTTTTTAGATAATCCTCTTTATATATATATTGGATGCTCTGTGGCTCCCACAAATAACAATACACCAACCTCATTAAAATGTGCCCTGTATATTCTAATACAGGCCACACTTGGACAAAAAGAAAAGTCGAGCTTAAAGTTACAGAAGACACCTCTGGAGCATCAAGATCTCAATTATCAGGTTCCTCCTCCCGGTAGGTTCCCTGCTGAGCCTCCATCGCTGTGATTAAGGAGACTCCGAGGGAGTCACGTGGAAAGGACTGCGCTTATTTCCCTGATGGCATCGTTCACTCGCTCATTTGTCAGAGGAGGCGGGATGTTTCTCTTCACCTGCAGCTTTTAAGAGTCCTTTAAAATGTTGATGTAACGCCGCGAACCGACCACAGGGTGTCTCTGTCTCCCCAGTTATTTTTCACGGTGGAACCAAATAGCTTCATCCAGTGCCAGGATGAGCTGAGTGACGTCATCGGACACGGCTGCACATCGTAAATATTGGAGTTACACCTCAAACACGTCGACTTTCGATGAACAATTCAGAATGAGAACAAATGAGTACAATCCAGTAGTCCTCGCAGGTTTTTTTTTTTTTTTTTTTCCTGGTAGCCGTTGTCTTCCACACAAGGAGTTGGTGCACAATTTATCATTTTCTGCGCTGCCGCAATGTGAGCCCACATGTCAGGAGAGTCGACCCAGGCGGTTTGAGGAGCGTCTCCGTTCTTCATCACTTACACAGCTGCTCTGTCTCGGCTTCCGTTCATCACATGTGAGGAGCGATCCCAAGAGCACAAAGCTACATGCTTTCTTTCGTAGGCCGTGCTATTTATACCGTGGCCATTCATACTAGTCTTGTTACTCTTTAATTAAATACCAGCAACGGGTCTCTGGTTTATATCGATGTACAAACAAAATCCAGCATCACGATCAGTTCTTCTGTATTATCTAACTATAATTGTCCACTATAGTACATCGTGGGCGTCAGGAACACTGAGATTGAGATAAGTGATGAGATGCGTGTTGGGGGGGGGCAGCGACACACCTGTGTGAACAAACAACCTGCATCATTGAGGAAGCAGCAAATGGGCCCACTGACCAAAAAGCCTAAGGAGGCTTTCAAGAGCGTAGTATTTCTTGATAAGGGATTTTAATCGCTGCACTTCGTCCAGTGGACGCAGAGTGTGGATTTATCAGCTGAAATATCTTCTGTCATTCATTTCATTACTGTCTGTCAAGCTGATCAGCCGAGACAATAAAGGCCCAATTCCACCGTGGCAGCGAATGAACCATCTGAATGATGAAGACAAGTACTTGTGTGGACTGATCCCTCTGTGTGTGTGTGTGTGTCTGTGTGTGTGTGTGTGTGTGTGTGTGTGTGTGGCATCAGTGCAGCAATCCGGTCTTATAAGTGCTTTGAAAACAAATTGGTGTCCCAGGGCTAACATCTAGTGGTTTATTTAAAGATTTGTTTATTTTTCATTTATGAATTGCTGAATTGTAAATTAAAACTTTGCACTCTTGTGACTTCAAGTCTAGAAGGGCTAAAATGTGTGAGTCTTAGCTAGTAAGTTTCCATCGGTCTTGCTAATTCGCAAAGAATAATACGTTGGAAATGCATTTCTATATCCACCACGCAACAATAGACCACATAACTATATGCAGGACCATATGAAGGACCGTAGAATGCCTCCAAATGTTTCAATGAATATCATTACCAAAGCCTGAATTTATACATCAGTTAAATTGCAAAGACCTTGAAGTAACTGAGGTTGTGGCACAATTGGAAATGCACATAAATCTATATAACAAGTGATGGACAACTTAAATCTCACCTGAAAGTTGCTTCTTATTAGTGATGTTTTTAGGGAATTCGCTCAAACATTACATTTAAAACTCAATAATTGTTTGAGTGAAGGGTTTGAATTGTTGGTGCCTTCGTTCACCACTTTCGTCTAGACTTCAATATCTCAACAATTATTTGACAGATTGCCATGCAACGGTGTACAGACATTCATTTTCCCCAGAGGAAAGACCCCCTTTGTTGTTCAAACTTTATTCAGGCACTACCATGAGATGGATATTTTCAGGTTTTACCAAATTGTTTCAACAATAATTGGATGGATAACCAAGGAATTTGGTGCAGACATTAATAGTCACCAGATGAATGATATCCCAGTAACTTTACTGATCCCTTGATTTGTCCTACAGCTCCACCAGGAGATGGATTGTTGTTTCTGCAGTGAAATCCAATGATATTTGTACAGCCATGTTGCACACATTGTTAGCCTCACCCTGACGACATTTTTGCGATTCGTTGAAATATCTCAATAACTTTGAGATGAAACGCCATCATTTACTCATTATGCAGCACAACGTCCACACATCCATTTGTCAAACAGTTCGATTCGTGACTGGATACCGGTTAAAGAAATCACATTCTGAAGCTCAACTTTGCTAGCATGCTAAACGCTAAACAAAGGCACAGACAATGGCAAACTTTTTACCACCTTAAAACCTGCGTGTTGACGCTCAACCACCTCCGTGCCCAAGTGCCGCCCGAAAGGACTCTCGGCCTAGTTGCTAACAAGGCGCTAGAGTCATATTGGAGGAGGTGATATTTTTCAGTGCACGTAACCAACGGGGCACGGCTGGGCCTCGGTGACCGAGCCGGCGCTCCGTCTGTTGCGCAACGTTGCTCTAATGGCCTTCACTGAAGAAGGATGAATGCTTCACATTCATTCCAACAGGATTTTCCCCCAAGTAGAGATTTAAACCAATGATCCTTCACTCATGTTAGCGTTGCTCTGACTCAGCGCTACGGTTCTCCAATTTGCTCCAATTTATGGTCCGACAACAGCACACAGAAGCACAAAAGACGGTTTTGTTTAGTGTTTCATTAGGGTGACATCTTTCCGCGATATTGCGTTTCCTCTATTCCCCCCCGACCGACCCCTATTTCCAGAAACATGTGCACAGCTTAATTAAAGGGGGAAGACAGAAGTGAGGCAACCAATACTGATTCATGACATTTCTGTTTTCACACCAATTAAAATGACTGGTTTTTACAGTGGTCCAAATTGAAGCATAAACACCCATCGGTCTGCCCGCACACCCCCCGGGACCACTCATGGTGTCAGCTATGTGTAAGGCGGCTACAGCCCAAGACGCTTTTTCGGGAACTGTGACACCTTTGGGTCTCGGTCTTCATAATACTTGAACGTCTTGGACGATAGTGACATGTGCGATTTTTTTCCTGCCGGTTACTTACTGCGATGTGCTGCTTCACGTCGGCTTGTTTTTATTTCCAATGTGTATTTCTTCTTCTATTTTGACATTAAACCAGACAAAACGGCTTGGAAGCAGGAAGACATCTGTTGTTGTTTTTCTAGGATGGCCCAGTATGGATTATATGTTAATTGGTCCTATTTTAACTAAGTGTGAAAGATGTGGAAAGGTCTGCTGTCTGTCAAATTAATCCCATCAATGTGACACGCTGTGAATCTACAGCCGGATTGTGAGAGCAACTTTTCTTTCTTTTTTTTTTTTTTTTGCCTCAAAAGAAAATAGATTGATGTCTCGATGCATTTTGCAAATTCATTCAGCCTGTGTTTATTTCATGAGGACATTTGACACATATTTGTACATATTTCCATGGTTGAAGATGTACTACAGGATAAACCACCGTTTGTCAATAAATTACTATTCATACTATTATTTTTCCTCGAGATGCTGCCCTGTGTAGAGATGAAATCAAAAACACAAAACCTTGGCTACAAGGGCTTAAGTCTCTGACAATACTGTGAACAATCTGTCCGTTGAACCTTATTTCTAAATGTAAAAACAAAGTATTTAGTAATAATCCTGTCTGGAATGAACACAATGAGGGGCCCATTATGCCGTGCGTTCGAGGCTGGAAAAGTTAAGCATGAGCTCTTTTGTGGGCTTAGAAATGAGCCAGCCAGTGCAAGATTTATATATGATCTTGACTAAAATGAAAGAGAGGACTGACTTGCTCGCCAGAAAAGCCCTGCAATGTAAAACCTCTTCAGACTTTTTGGAAAGAGGTCAAGTGTATGAATACCGGTGCTGATGGTGTTGATTTCGCGGTGGGCGAGAATAATGAGATATCCAAAGCTCTCATGTAGGTCACAGCTTCATGACAATTATATATATATATATATATATATATATATATATTTATATTTATCACTGCACTGTGATTGAATGGTCGCTGTGTGAGTTTAGCAAATGGGAAATTAGCTGTTGTGAGAATGTTTAAAACTTGATATGAAAATGTTCCCACACGTATGAATGTCCCATGTGCTCAGCCTCTCTGTAAAGGCTACTGTCCCCATTGCTGCTTATCTTCGGAATGCAAAGGAGGAGAACTCAGAGGGATAACGTTGGTTTGTTATTGTGTGCGACAAGATTTACAACGCAGTCATTTATCAACACAAATGCACCCGCATTTAAGACAGTGATAAGTAACTGTGTAAATGTATGTAGAGATTAGACAGGGTACACAAGCATAATTGATGCTTTGGTTAATCCTGCCAAAAGATGCACATGTTGCAGTACACTTCTTAGATATTAAATCTCCGATGGCAAAGTGCGTTTCTGCAAGTTTCCATAAAGAATCAAACAGCTTAACTTAAGCTTCTATTATTCATATTAGGTGCAGTGAAACGTCTTCAGAAACGGTATGAGTGTGAAGTCAAATATTCAACAATGAGATACTAGGATTCAACTGATGAGCAAGTGAATTCATTGACGAGAGCTCAGCTTTTGTGATCATTCCACAGATTCTACAGAAATTGCTGAATATTAACGACGCAAACCCCATTTCGGCAAACATCTTAGAGGGTATCCTGCTAAACAGGCTTCTGCAAAAGTATCAGACATGTTCACATTCTTAGAATTGTTGTCGGACCAGAAACTTCTTTCACTTCAATACAGAATCAGGGTTTGGGCGAAGAAATACTTTCACCTCCTTTTTGTTCCTTCACCGAGTTGTGCTTTTTAAAGCAAGTGTTCAACCTCAGCTTCACTGAATGTTCTTTACTTTTGGTAATCTAAGCTAAGCTAAGCTAAGCTAAGCTAATCAAAGCCTGGTTCTGGCTTCAAACCTGATGAACAGACCAGTTTTATAGCGACGCGTCAGTCAAAAGGCAATTATTGCATGCATATACAAATCAGAGTTATTTGATGATTGTTTACTACATTGCCGAGTGTACTTGGAGCACTGTAACTGAATCTTTTTTTTTTTTCAACCAGTGGCCAACTGTAGCCAGGGACATTATAAATATGGTGATAGAAATGCAGGTATTTCATCTTAATTGAATTTCTAATGACATGACCCCAATGATCCAAACCATCTGACAGCACGATGCAGCAGTTGCTGTTGCATCTGTCTCAGTAATTATAATTCCACTCAGAAGTGCTGGTATAGTGTTTAAATTGCCTGTGGCGCAGGTCACTTTACTGTGCAGCTGTGATGAGAAGCAGGACGCCAGCGTGATGGTGGCTTATTTAGCTCTGTTTACTTTAATAAAAGTATGATATTATCCAAAATAGAGTCAATAATATAGGGTTTTTTTTAGGTTTCTTTACAATTTAATTTAGAGTTTAATTTGGATTCCAAAACGTGCTTTCACCTTGTCAAGAGACAAAAGTCGTGCTTTTATGCATTTTGCATCATGGGAAACATTTGACACTTTGATCCTCTCTGCATCTAATCCAGTTTTCGAATAGATTCCATTTTAAAAATCCTCAGTCACACGCGATGGTATTTACTTTTAAATGAGCTCTGAGCACTTCCACGTCACGTGAAAATAAATAACCGAAACTGCCAGCAGCAGACTCCACTTCTCCGTCGACAGCTGTGTAAGATGAGTGCCTCCATGAAACAGAGCATTCCATCAGATCGCCATGCACACAAAGTACAAATATGAATGAAAATGACAATGTTTGATTTCATGGCAAGAACGAACACACAAACAGTGCTGAAGGCAAAATGGCTGAATGGTAGTAAAGGGACAGAATGTTTGTCAGGATGGGTCCGGAGCTGGGAGGAGGATGCAAGTCAGCGAGGTTCAATTCAAACTATGTGATGATTACGGAAGTCTTGTTTAATGTACATGACGCACTTTCTGTGAGTCATCTGCAAACACGGTGCACAGTGCTTTATTTACCTCTTCATTGCCTTTTATTTCATCCTCTTTGCCTCCTTTAAGGTCCTGCTGCTCAAAATGCGCCGTGTCGCAGACAAACCACATGTTTGATGCAGCCGTGCAGCCGTGCGGGGGGAGTTGTGTTCTTTTAAAGCCATGTTCCCAAGTCCATAATCAACTCTTAACAACACCAGTGTCTAATGAAAAACACGGCTTTATCGTTCAACACAATCCCTGCATAATTCCCCCAGCGGCTCCTGCCATATCTGTGGCCTATAGATGCAGGTGGGCCGCTTCTTTAAGTGTGATGGATGGAGTTTGGTTCCCGGCTGCAGCTTCTTCTCTGACCCGAGCGTCCCCGGGGAGCCTGGGATGAGCCTGAGCCACAACAACGTCCCGCTGAAAAGCCTTTTGTTGTGGATCGATATGGATTCAGGGAAAGAGCAGAACAGAGTCCCTTAACTCAGGGGTTTCTTTTCATGCATTTTTTGTTTTGTGGAGTTTATTAAGATACTATTAACAACAATTGTACAAAGATTGAGCACAAATGTTATATAATTTAGTGCATGTAGGCACATTCATATGCGGCTCATATGTGTTGCCCTCGCACTGTAAAGGGGAACAAATACACCTACGTGAAACCATGTTATTAAGGTGAGTTTGCTGCTTGCTTCTTGAATCAAACGATCACTTTTTATTTAGCTTTTTCTGTAATTCTTCACTCAGAATAAAGGGAAGTGTATGTTTAATAACAACTTCACAAATATGCATCCAGACCGTGAGCCTTAACCAGAATCATACTGTGTCTCCATGTATTATTTATTTAGAAGTGCAGCGCAGTTTTGATGATTGTCAAAGGCTTTAAATAATAAAGTTAAGTTCATATAATAGAATTGTTTTCTGTGAGGCGACGTGATCTGAAACTGCTCTTTCCGTAAGGTGTTTATTCACAGGGCTGCTATACATGTGCAGTTTGGATGGTTCACAGTGAGCTAACGGTCCCAAGCAGTGACAAAGACGGAACACGTCTGATATTGTGACAAACTAAGAATAACCTGAAACAAGATTTGAAAGAAGACAACCTTGTGTCTTCTTTTTAATTGTCCATTGCTTCAAGTTGACTTGGTTCATTAAAATAACTCTACAATCTATACGGGACCTTAAAGGTCAACAGATTGATATAGCTTGGAAATGAGCTTATTAACTTTTGACTACTCTTGCACTCTGTGAGTCTGTAAATATAAAGTCAGCAACTTGATTTAGCACAAAGACTAGAAGCAGCCAAAGGGGGAGGGACATTGCCACGAACAACATGAAACACATTTTAGTTGTCACTAATAATGAAACCTTCTGCATTTACTTACTAGATAATGTTGACCATTCAACTGTTGATCAAATCAACTATGGGCAGAATTAGCCCCCCCATGCATATACAAATATGTATATGTTTTCTTCATAATTTACTTTACCTCAAGACAACATAGTTTTGACTGCAGGGACATTTATCTGGACAAATGAATCCAATGATGAAATCAAGTTAAAGAATAAGTACTCTGTGGCATTTAATCCAACAGAGATCTGAACTCAGTCAGCACAAAGATTCTTTACCCTCGCAAATAGAGGATGGGGGGGGGGCATCACTGTGGCACAATCTTGAAAGAGCTCCCGCTCTCGTGTACCACACATTTCTAATTTCCACCAGGGGAGCCTCCATTAAACATGCGCATGTCTATTCAAGAGCAAATGCACTGCTACAATCATGAATGAGGTCCGGGGATTAAATGGATATTACCGGGGAGCGCTTTAGTCGTGTTTATGCACCTTGGAGCTACAAAAAGCCACAAGGAAATTCAGTTTCAATTAAGAGTTTCTGAAGTAGGCGGGAAATGAAGTTGTCGGAGGCGCGTTTAAATGCTGGCTAGCCCCCCCCCCCCCCCCCCCCCCCCCCCGCCCCCAGATATGTGGGGGGAAAATTCAATGATGTAATGGTTTATTCCCTCACTGTTGTGGCTCTATCACAAGCATACCCTCTTTCTCCTACAATCCCTGTGCGAGTACACGTCCATGAACACGGGAGCCCGTTAGAAGTGGAGCATGCGGTTCGTTTCCAGGGCAACTTTAACCTTATATTCTTGGGACTTTTTTGTTTGAAGACATCACGCAATCAACTCTTAAGCACTCTTAGCTGCTTAAATGAAAGTGAATTAATATCGCCTGGGATGGAATATTAATCATATTTTAATGAATTTGAGTATGAATTGATTTAAGTAACAGCTTCTAGTTAAATTCACAACACGGGGTCATATCTTGTTTTCTTTAACTGCATCCACTGTCTTGTAAGAAACTTTTGAAGTGATTGTTTTGTGCCAAAATGCCTTTCAAATTATCTTAGCGTTTGCAAAGATGTCATCTGTCATCTGTTGTTTTGCTGGACTTGGCATGGATAAAAGTGATTTTTAAAGACTGATTTGATTCCAACACACATCTCCCACATATATAAGGTGTGTATTTGAAATGTAGCTGTCTTCCAGCCGCAGGCAGCTGAGTCAGCTTTCTTTAAACTCAAGGACAGCGACGTGAGCGGCTGTCTGACCTGCGTTATTGAAACTCTAGTCTTCAGTTTGCACCAGTGTTCTCCAGCCCCCTTTGTTTATTTGAAATCCCTTCATGTGTTTTTGCGTCACTCTGACGATCTTCAATTCAAAGGCGCCACGGGGGTCGTCATTTTGTCCGATTTCTTTAGATTGGTAAATGTGAAGAAATGATCCCAACCAGGTCGGATCGGCATCCCATTTGTGACGTATCATACTCCCCCCCTCTGTGTAAACACAATAACTAACATCACCAAACACCATCACACTGGTTTTCCAAAGCCTGTTTCACTCGAATTGTGCAGAATTGTGTCAGTAAAAAAACTTTTAAGGAACTTGCGGAGATGCTTGACCTTCTGTCCCTCCCGGATTCATGAGGCAGCACTATTGATTTAAACAGGTGGAAAGGCCCCTTCTCCTGCCAAGGAAATGTAATCATGTCAGAGGTCCGCCGGGTTATTGCACAGGACACTGCCGCTGACGCCATAGGACGCTTTATGTCGGGGGGGGGGGCTTGACAATATTAATTTGACTTTCACCTCCTGGGAAAGAGGCCATGTGGAGATCCACAGCAGTTCCGTGAGCGAACGCCACCTAGACTGAAGCACTGGAGAATAGGTTAATAATGACATTTTATCCTTGGAAATAGTTGCGAGGTGCTCGGGAAGGGCTCAGGATTCTCGTTCCGATTCTCGAGTATTCTGAATTAATATGTTCAGGATGTATGTTCTCATCTTTCTTGGGAAATCCATGGTAGTGTTATTTACTCTGTTGAGGAAGCTAATTAGTTTTTTTTTTTTTAGCACTTCATGTTTCATAATCAAAGCACTGATTAATTACAATTAAGCTGAGAACACGCTCCCTGAAATCACCGTTATTTCAACCTCACTATTGAAGCTCCATTACAATCAATACATTTAACAATCAGAAACAGTTGCACTTCAAAGTCATTTAAGGTCTACAAGTTTTCTGGGTTTTTTTCTGTGTGTGAGTGTGGTGGGGGCTCGTGCTCAGACTAACTTCAACCCCCTTTGTGAATGGATGATTATAACAATCTGCAGCTTAAGTTCAGGGCCAGCAGCCGCGTTAAGTCCTTCACAGTGAGCGCAAGACGAGGGCGAGAGAGTCGGCATGGCCCAGAAAAATAACTGTAAGTTGATGTTCTGATTATGACGATGTAGCAGTATTTGCGTTTATTATGAACGGCACCACTAACGTGCATAGATGACACATAACCTGTTTTCACCGAGGAGCTGTTTTTTTTGGTTTCCTCTGTTTTTGATCTGATTTCCATGATTTGCCACTACTGAGACCTGATTGTATTGCTTCTAAAACTTGAAATCCTATATAAATTCATAATGATTTTCACCTCAGGTCGCACTGTGCCGTGCTTCATGCTCTTGCGGAACCGTTGAGTTCGAAACGAAGAGGTTTAAATCCTGTTAGAGGTGTATTGATTACATTGTTCCTTCTCAACGACAAGTTACGTGAGCGCATTGAGTCCTTTGTGAAATCCAGCAGGAATTTCTCACTGCCACGAGAGGCAGATTAGTCTCACCGAGCTCTCGTTCTCTTTCTTCACCCCCCCCCCCCCTTTCTCGTACGCACAGTTCAGTTCTCCATCAGGGAATACAGACCCTCGGATCAACGTGCCGTCATGTCGCTCTTCTCCGATGGCGTACGCGAGCAGGTGTACCCGGCGTTCTTCAGGGCCATGAGCCACCCGGACCACGTCGGCATCGCTCTGAGCATCTCCGTGGCCGGCTACGTCCTCGGCGGCAGCTCCTGCCTCCAAGCCGTCCTCTTTGGCAGCGCGTGGGCCGCCCTCACCTACTACTGCTGCCAGGAGATCTACGACGGCTACGCCAAGCGGAGGCTGAGCGCCGACATGGCCGACATCGCGGCCAACTACCTGGAGAGGCCGGACAGCGGCTTCTGGGTGGCGGAGGCAGACGTCGGCGGGCAGCCCAGGGTGGTGGGGATGATGGCGGTGAGCGGCAGGGGGCCAGGGGAGGGAGGGGAGGGGTCCCGCGACCCGAGCGGAGGAGGAGCGGCGGCGGCGGCGGGAGGCGGGGAGGCGGTCGAGGGCGCTGCCGACGGGAGCCACGGCGAGATGTCCCACGTGGTCGTGGCGTTCCCGTGGCGGCGCAGGAGCCTGGGCTCGCAGCTGACCAAGAGGGCCCTCGACTTCTGCCAGGAGCGGGGACACGCCCGCCTCGTCCTGGACGTCAGCTCGCCACAGAGGGAAGCCGTTGCCCTGTGCCGAAAATTGGGTTTCGCTCAAACTGCGTCCCACAGCGACACGCACGCCAACCGATGGTTCTCCAGACTGGCGAGGATAAGTGTGATGCAGATGGAGAAGGTCATTTGATGAACTTTCGACCTCTGCACCACCAAACGGCCACCTCCGCTCTGTACATTGAGAAAACATCAGTTAATTTATGCGTCTTATCTAATTTAGCCCAAAATCTTTTTTTGTGATACATTACCATTACCATTGTAGTTTGAAAAAAAAAAAAGTACATTAAATGTAATGTTTTTTAACAAAGCAGCATTAATCCCCTCAGTTTCATTGTGTTTCTTCTTGCTTGATGTATTGTGTTTCCACCTGCACGCCTTACGTTGCCCTACAAGTATAGAAAAACCACGAGTCAGATTCACGTATAAACACATATTGCACACGGAAGAATGATACATTTAAATCGTAATTTAAGTAATGATCACACATTAAAAAGAACAGACAGTATTGGCATTTTCCTTACCGTTCCCATCTCCAATGAGTCATTAAAAAAAAAAAAAAAAAAAAAAAAAAAGTGCAAAAGTGGGAATTAAGTCATTTGGATCAGGAGAACTTTCCTTTTAAGCCTCTTTCCAGGCAGAAGCTGAATCCCTCCGACTCAGAGGAATTAATGCCAGCGGACTTCTAAGACCTCACAACGCCTTGCTTAAAATACCAATGAAAAATGCAATGGTATCAAGACATCGGGAGGTTTAAAATTCTTTGGAGCTGAACAAGCTCTGTGCGTGTGAGTGTGCCTGTGTGTGTGTGCCTGTGTGTGTGTGTGTGTGCTCCATGAAAATGTTGAGTTGAGTGTATGCTTTAAGGCCATCGTACACAGGGCAAAGATTATCGACACCGAACAATAGACAAAAAGCACAAGTGTGTCTTTAATCGTTGTCTTATGACATGTGCTGGGAGGGACTGGACACAGTAGATGTGAAAGAGCCATGAAAAATAAACCGATAGTACATTATTTCCCTTAAATATCCCCCAGAAATAGAAAATCTATTCTAATATTCTCAGTGCGACACAGTACCTGCTTATCTTGAGAGAGAGTGTGTGAAAGCCTGTAAGAGAAAACATCACGCAACCAGTGTTTGTGTGCGCAATGACAGGTGGGGCCTAAATTATGTTTCAAGGGGGGGGGGGGAACTGTATGAATAGAGCATTTTGGCACCAACACATACACACACACACACACACACATACACACACACACACACAGACGCCGTCAAAAGCCTTTGGGCATCAATCATTCCCACTGAGGCCATCAGAAAAGAATTAGGATGGTGGCCAGCAGGCAGGTGTTGAACTAGTCAGATGAGGATGAGCTTCAATGCTGGCCAACCTGTTCATCCTTCCACAATTAACCCTCGCAACCGGCCTCAAGGTGACGAAAAGCTTGACACACGCTTCAATGATGAAGTCAGTTACCTTTTCTCTCAATGTTAGTAGAAGACGCTTGGCTGAGATGTGAACCTTTCTGGCTGCAGTGCCTATAACATGTATTTCCCCCCCACAGAGGTTTTGTCAGACAAAGTGTTCACCCTGTAAAGGTTTTCACTTTCACACCCCAAGGTTTTTTTTTTTTTCTGTGTGAAATCAACATTCACTTCAAGTGGGGTGAACTAGTGTGAAATAACCATACATGCATGCAACAGCTGAGTCATAATTTGATTTATTTGCATAATGAGTTCCGTTTTTTTTTTTCTTTGGTCTTTGGCTTGTGACATTCCTTCCTTTTATGCCCCTGCAGCCTCTGCAGAGGGCGTCGTGTTTTTGGGCTGTCGGCCCATAAAACGTGAGGACGCGCAATTCTTTTGACAGCAACAATATCCCAGGAAACGCCGAGAGGGAATGTCTTTAAACTTGGACTCGACGATGAACTGATTCAATTGTACAGGTCAAAGGTCGAGGTCACTGTGACATTTCGGACAAACATGAACCCAAACTGACGCTTTTAGCCGAGGCAGAGGCCTCAATGGATTATTCTGTTCTAGTTTTGGTATGAAAGGTATACGTGACAAAATGTCATAGGCACTTTATATCAATCTGTGGGACTTTTGGACTAGAGGCCGAATTTGAACTCAAGAAATTAAATTGCAAAACGTCTTTGTCCATTAGTTCAAGCTTTTCATCGCCGCCTTGCATGGTCACTTTGGGGAAGTTTATTTTTGGACATTCTGCTGAACCTCAGTGCAAAAAAACCTGGCTAGTTAAGGAACAGAGGCATGGTACAAAACTATATATCTTTAAGTGTAGCACTGTGCAAAATGGGCACTCCCTTTCACTGAATATTTGGTCAATTATTTGCTGCATGGTTTAAGAACGAGAATTTCAATGAAAGTATTGGGCCAGAGTGCACGCTCTGAGACACTAAAAGGTAGTGAAAAACTGGATGCTCTTAATTATGGCTTACAGTACAACACTGAAACATGTGTAAACCACTGTGTCTCATTATCATTCCATGCCCTGGAAATCCAATTATAGCGATGAATTTAGGGATTAGCTGTTGCTAATGACTCGCTATGAAAATACGTCTACTCCACATACGCACCTCTGCATCGTTGATAAATGTTCCGGACCGCATCAGGCAGCGGGCTCGTTTGCCGCAGCTCCACCGCAAAGGGGACGGCTGGGATTTGGTCAAGGAAGTAATTGGACACAGCAACACGTGCAGAATTGATCACAGCTGTTGTAATTAGGAGAAATATGGAACGATCGATGGTTTCATGTTTCCGGCTCGACGCTGAGTTCCGCGCCATAATTGCACTCCGATGTACAAGACAGTGTAATCCTCTTATGGGGTGCATGAAATGATTCGGCAGTACTTTGGGGAATTTAGAATAAGAATGACTGCAGCGCTGAAATAGGTAGGTTTATACATTTGAGGGACCAGTGTGATGGATTTGAGGGGATTTATTGGCAGAAATGAAATGTAATTGTCATAATTCTATTTTCATTGGTTTATTATCACCAGTCATTGGAGTGGGTTTAATTTCCCTGTTGGTAGAACAAGGTTTCTCCGTGTGACGGTGTGCTTGAAATGTCTTAAATATTATGACATGGAAAAAAAAGAAAGAAAAGAGGTTTGTATAATGTGCTGCACTCTGTTGAGAAATGTTCAATGTGGCTCTAAAACATAAAAATCAGACCCCTTGGTGATGAGACCAGAGCACGGCCATCTCATGGAGCACTTGTTGCCAACCGTTATGTCACGGCATACATGCCATCTGTCATGAAGGATTAATGCTGTTTGCATTAGCCAGTTATCTATGTGTCTGTGTGTGTGTGTGTGTGTGTGTGTGTGTGTGTGTGTGTTTTAAAGTCTTGTTCCCCCCAGCCGGGTATCACCGTTTGCCCAGGGCAGCAAGATGAGACATAGCGTGACTGGAGGATGTGCAAAGCAGAGGTGTGAGCTCCAAAGTGACTCCAATGGTTCTGATGCTGGGTATTGACTGCTTTTGGAAAATTAAAAAATGAGGTTTAATAGGCCCCGACTGAGAAACCACTCACGTTTTTCATGGGTCTGTGTCTCAGGTGTATTTGTGTTGACACACCTACACGATATTTATAAACGTGTTGTGGACCCCACGCTTCATGTGTCTCTGAGTATATTCTGGGCTTTAATTGGTAATCCTTCAGCATAAGGGCTCAAAATGAAACACAAATATCTGCTTGGGGAAAATTGGCTCGACGGTTACAGGATACATGGATTGCTATATTTATGTTTTTGGAAATAGGTCGAACACTGAAAGAGACAAAATGATTGTGCACGACAAGAAACATGTTTGCTTTATTAGTATTTAAAGCAGAGCCCTAATCGTGTGATACGTAGTGCATTACGTCGACACATTTCTGTTGGTTGTTACGATCTTTTTTGTCTTTTTGTGTCTTTTTGTTCTTCTAATCAGAAAACAGAACCCACGTAGTACTCGGGATGCACCACCCATCCTTCCATGGTTAGCTGCACGACGCACATAATGCCGGAATGCAATTCTATTTCCTCATAAAACCTCGATTTTGAAAGCAAAAAAAAAAAAAAAACCCGCAGTATGTGAACTTAATTATCAGGAGACGGCGCGGGGAGGCGGTTAGCCTTGAGGACGACACTTCAGGAGTCCTGCTGCTCGCGGCCTTTGGAGACACCTTCAAGCTAGCTGTTGATAGTCAGTACATAACCCCCGGAACCAAGGACGTCTGCTTGTTAAAACACCAGAGTTGATCTCTGTTTCTACCCGCGGTGAATGCAAAGCGTCTGACATGTGGCTACGGAGCTTCTGATTGCTGCTTAATTACGCCTCTGGTACCTGGGATTAGAAATGATTGTATTTTGTCACATGGACGTGTAACGGATACCCTTGACGAGTTAAACAGACGGACAGATTGACAGATTGACAAAAGCAGCATTAAATATAAAACCCGACGGAGACGGAGAGCGAGCGTGGCCCGAGTCTCTAAACAGAGATCAAGGCTTTTGTGCAAAGTTGGCGTCATGGAAAATGCATCGTGCCTGCAGACCCACACCTCACCATCCGCTGCACTCTGCCCACCGGGAGGGGACTTGGTTGTTTATTTAATTATCCAACTCTGACTTGTAAAGCAGTTTTTTTTTTTTTTTTTAATGCCAGAACTAATAATAACAATAGACAGTGATGGATCTTGGGAGACCTCAATATGCATATGAGGAGACAGATTGTTCTCCAGCCAAGCCAGCAGAGAATTCCAGCCACACGGAGAGTGCTGTAAGCAAAATAAAAACAGTCGTGATGCTCCTGCTATCAAGAACAATGATTAAGACTTAGTCATTGTTCTTGATAGCAGGAGCATAGGAACGCCTTTCGTTCATGTCTCATTGGTCGAAAAGGACATGATTTGTCGTAACTAGGTGCTGTGCGACTGGATCTACTGACGTGATGATGATTTCCACAAATATAGCACTGGTGTCGGCATGGGAAGCAATCCTATCACAACAATGTGTCTTCCTCTCCGACTAGTTGAAAGCTCACCCATCCGTCCACCCACAGACTCACTGTCTCACACACACACACACACACACACACACACAGGTAGACAAGCATTCATCCTTCATTTGCTGGCGCCGTCTCTGCCTTTTTTTTCCTTCTCTCTGTACAGCTAAAACACAACAGCAATCCCCCCCCCCTCATTTTGAACAAGCTACACCACGAGGCTGCCCCCCCCCGTTGGTGCTTTGAGGTGAAGAGACACGATTACTACCGAGAGGCAAGGTACTGTATCCCAGCAGCTTGGAGAGCAGCTACCGGAGGAGGATGAGCAGATGGTTCATTACCAATTCCGTGCGATGCGTGGAGATCTGTCAGTGCGAACCGTCCTCCTGGTTCGGCAGTGGAAGTCCTGTCCGAGACCCTGTGACAGAGCACATGCTCTTTCGCCCCGGTCTCAGGAGGCCTAATTGTAGCCGGACGTTGTTTTTTGTGATTTCTGCCAAATTGCCGGAAGGTTTTTCCTCTCTTGCAGCTTTTTGTGACCCCCCCCCCCCCCCCAACACAGCAGGGTCCCTGTGCTGTTATTCTCTCCGTCCATTACCAAATGCATGACAATGGAAAACGCAAATGAGACCAAAATGGCTCCCATCAGAGGGGCAGCGTCAGTCACATGACATTCTCGAGATCACACACAGAGGGCACGATCTCTATGCTCAACATTGTGAAAAAGTTGTGGCAGATCTTCTAATTGCTCCATGTTCATCTGATCTCGATCAGCGTTTCAGTTATGAAATGACAACGAAAGCACACGGAGAATCATTGTGGCTCAGAGTGGAACCGACACACACTTTTATCTGGCCTCGTAAACCTCTCTGCGGGGGGGACAAAGGGAAACGAACTCTCGATAGCGTCTCACCAGAGCTGCGTGCACACTGCCCTGCTCTTGACCATGACGTGTTACTGTCAATTTTTATACTTATATCTGCTCTGATCTGATATAAATACGCTGCTGTCTCATTCTAATGCTCAGTTTGTATAATTGTACTGGTTTAAGATGCTCAAGACGACCGCTGATGTTGATGTAAAGCAGATAGAGGAAACTGGGTGTTTTTGTGCACATGAAGATTTCCGAGCTCAAGTCGGCGAAGAAGTGACACAGCAACCTTATTTAAAGAATTACAGATGCATGTTAACCTATTTTAGGAGTCACACGAGCTATTTCAGATTGGGAGCCTGTCACAGATGGAAGCACGTGTTCATGAGGAAAAGGAGTGCTAAATAACCCACATCGGTTTGCAAAAACATCAAAAAAAGGTTGTTGCTGAAGATAATTACTCATTTTTTGACTAACCAAATACATCCACCAAAGGGGTAAACCATTTGGTGGGCTAAAACAAACGTGATTGGCATCGCTTCTTGTCATGACGATACTCCCACTACGACGTGGTGGAATAGTTTTGGTTTTACAACCTTTTATTTCACCTCGCTCTGTTCCCTTCTCACATACGTCGGTGTGCCTGGTGAATGGCCAGCGGAAATTACACCATCGATCCTCCTCATGGAGAATAGATCTGAAGATGTAAACACAGTGTAACAAGAGGACAGTTAGGCCTAAAACAGGCAAATTCCATGACATTTATCTTAATCGTATCATTGCTCTCTAAATCATTAAGTGTTTTTGCCTGTCCTTGATTAGCTCTCCATACTTACATGAACAATGACGTCCTCTTTCTTTTTTCATTTTTACCAAATACAGACATTTAGTTTTAGCTGCTGAATCATTAAAACACCTACTTGCCTTTCCGATCAGCTGCCAGTCGTCCTCAGTTTGCAACGTTGCATGATAAATATTTCTGATTGCTCAATCAACCCCACAAACATTAAATATATATCCAAAAATATCCTATTAATTAGAAATAAGAGCAATAAAAATAAAAAGCTGCAGAGCCAGGGCTGTTGCATTCGAGACGGAATAACAAATAAGCGCCAGGTGTCATAGAAAGGTAATGGAGTACTTTATTTGAACTATAACTACACTAATTCTATGGTAAAATAGTTGGGCTTATTATTTAGTTAGCTACTTTGTGTCAGTTTTTGATTTACAGTTTATTGGTGATCAGTTACATGTTGATATGTATTTAGATAAATGTACAACTTCAACAATGTGTTTCACATTTAAATTCAGTTGATCCTCTTTTGATATACACAATATCTACATATTGCAATAATAATAACAATATTAGAAAGAAATACCAATTACAAAATTGTGATTCTCCTTAATAAAGCATTGAGATTTTGAGATGAATGATCCCAAATCAACAACTAAACTATTGCAAAAGAAGGTTGTTTTCATTCTATTCTACTCAAAGAAGAAATGGACATGTATGATGAGTCAATCAGAAGCTTCAAAAAATACGGTTTTGTGCTAAACTATCAAAGACTAAACAACCTGAGCTCCTGAACTTATTTCCATTTAATGAATTCTTTCCTGGGGGTGAAGATGAACAATTTTGAAATGTTGCAGCAATCCATGTATGACTGCTTTTCAGCTTTTTTTCCCATTTATTTTGAGTGATTAAGGAGCACTCTGAGCTCTCCAATACAAGCGCGGGTAATTGCAAAGCACATGAGAGTGAGTAATCTCTTATTCATACCCAAAGAATACATTTCATTATATGAGACCATATTTTGCACGTAAAGGTTTCAGGTTTTGAGTGGTATAGATTCAATTTAAGATGCACTTTAAGAGTCACAAAGCCCGCATCACAACCAAGTAACCCCACAAAAACGAGATGGGACACGTTTACTGCGTTTACATGCAAACACAGCAAGTGCAGACTTGTGCTCTGAGTTTTGAGCGATTCCTTTTTTATTCATCAAAAAAAAAAGGAGTCCTTGAATTTGCCACGGATGACTTTGATCTCTGTCTGTCAGCTTCCGCAGTGGCATCTCCTAATGAAATGAGTCACAGCTAGAGGAGATAGGTGTTTTGGGTTTAGGGATATAACACTGCATACATACATTTTAACTGTGATATTTCAGGAAATCGTGTAAGGCTGTCATGTTTTCAAAAGTAAGTGAAAATATCATCACACATGCATATTTGTTACCTGACGTGATCCCTGTTAGTGATCGTACAAACCTCAACGAGGCTCCCCAATCCTCGAGGCCCTGATCAGACGGGCCAGGTTTTAGCAGCCTGTGGCAGTTGTTCTGAAGGAGACTGGGGGGCGGTTTTGAGCCGCTTTTGGGTTCATTTGCATTGCGTTTTTCCACTCTATGCCCTCTTCTTTTCTCTTCCAGTCATTAGCAGTTCTCTTTGTAGCGACTTTTGCTGGATACCCAGAGCTATACAGCACAGTAGAATTTCTCAACTGGAGTTAGTCCTGAACTTCAGCTCCTAATATATACTAATAATGTGAAATGCAGATTTTTGCTTGGAAATAAGTTCAAATGTTAAATGCAGAAAGATGTTTTTTTCTTTTAATATAAGAGAACATTTTCACAGGATACAAAAATAATCTGCACTGCAACACCACAAATGCACACATAGGCCCACTGTAGTTATTTTACTTGCGTATGTTCTTGCTGAGCAACTAAATAAGGAGTCACGTTATTTGCGTGAAATAATACGGCGACTCGCTGCAATCAGCTGAGGTTGGGGAGAACTTTTGTGGATGTTGTGGATGTGTGCGCACACTCGGAGCTCGGAGCTCACCAGGTCAAGTTAAAATCCCCTTGTAATTCAAATTGAATTTTCAACGAATGTGCCTCGCTCCTGCCAGTCAGCTCCGTGGCCGATGGATGGAACTGTATGTGGAGGAGGGGCAGCAGGAGTTTAACCTCCACCTGGGTTCACAGGTCACACAGAACTGGGCTGCATCCAGATTAGCTCCAGGAAAGTTTAAAGGGACATTTGCTTTGGTCATTACTACTTATATTTATATTTTCATAGTAGGACTGTCCATATAGGACTTGAAATATTCACTCCCTTAACAAAGTTGCATGCTTATTGTCCATTAAATCCACTAATGCACTTTTGATTTGAGTCATTCTTGAGCTGCCATGTCAGTTGAGAAGTTCCCCCACCTCCCCGTTTCCTTGCTTCAGGGTTTCACAGGAGACAGATGACGAGACGATGGCATTTCATCTTCATCATGCCATCAGCATCTCCATCAACATGCACTTCTTTTCCTTACATAATGCAGCTCATCTTACTCACGAATGCAGTCAAAGGAAAAGTACAATATCCTAAGAGCTGGTTCTGTCGTTCGTGGTTAATGTCATCAGGACTTCACGGAGGAGTTGATTGGATGCGAATCCACGCAATAATGTTGGAAAAAAATATTTAAAGTAGAATTTTCTATCTACATGATGATTGGGTTATTTGTTCGGGTGTAAAGTATGATAATACAGCGTAGAATATTGATTTGTTGTACGGCGAATGCCTACTGGCTTTACTCCCTCGCAGTGCACCAGGGCTTTACACCACCTGGACTTTGTGTTCATTTCAAAAGAAATGTTTTTTTTTTTTTTATCAATAGATGTTAGGAGAAAGCTTTCTCTGCATGTTCTGTTTTCACAGACTGCGTAAATTACTACAGACTACAATTTCTACAGACTGTACCCCTCCAGACACAAATCTGCCTTTTCAATAAACTCCACCTGGAGTTGATGGGAAATATTGTAATTTGGCTCCTCTTTTCTTGCTTTTCTCTTCTTGAGAAATGATTTGCCAAAAGAAATCTAGGTTCCCCAGCACTGGGTCCCTGTGGATACTGACAGCTGCCGGAATAACAAAGGTAGCAACGTGAGTAATGAACCAAGTGAAACCTCATCATATAGAGCGACTTTGAGCAGACCCTCTGACCATAACCCCCCAACCCCCCCCGGTCTCGGAGCCTCGCCAAATGAGCTTTCCGCTCACTATTCAGACATCGGAACGAGGCGTGTTGCAAGCACAAAGTGGCTCTGAAGAATTGCACCGCACGCAAACACGGTTTTGCAATCCTTAAGCTCAGCAATTCTGTTCCAAGCTCATTTGCATACACACCCTCAAACATTTTGACTGTGTGCGAAACGTGAAAATACAGTTTGATGCTCATTGTTTGGAACTCGGTTCAAACTAAGGTGGGATGCATGTTACCAGTGACATAAAACCAGTGTGTTTTATGTTCACTCCAAAAGGTGGAATTAAGAGCCCTTCATATTTATATCTATTTATTTATACTCTTGAAATGCAGTAATCAAAATGACATATAGAATAGAGATTATATATACACACACCAATATATACTGTGTATATAGTATGTGTATGTATAGTCTTTTGTGTATGTCTTACTGAATTGCTTAAGCAGATGCATGGCGGCATGCCCTTAGTTAATGTAGGGGGAGGATCCAGATGCAGACTCAGACACAGTAGAAGGGGGGTGTAGAATTGTAACTACGGAATTGTCGAATACATTACAAACGAAACGTTACTCAAGCGTCAGAAGTTGTAGGAAACTAGAGAGGCTAAAATGACAGGAAAACCTCAAACTAGGGCTGATGGTCTAATATATACGATATATATGTATATAAAAAGTATTGTTATTATTGTCCCTTATAATAAATTGTTTCTCCCACTGTTTCCTTTGGCCTCCGAGAGGCTATAAAAAATAAGAGTCACAGTGAAAAGAGACAATATATCCTACTTATGGTTCTTGTAAGTCCACCTTCTTTTTGCTCCCTGAAAATCTGTCCTCTCAGCAAAACCGCTCACTATTGACTGACTGACTGAGGCGGCTGAAGGACAGCGACCTAATTTCATATGAATAAATAACACGTTATTTCCGCGTCATGTTTCCACGTTTTTGTTTTTTTTCCTGTGTCATTATTACAAATTTAAAGCTTTTCACATTTTTATGCGGTCACCTACTGGGACGGCAAATATTGTGAAGTCAGTTTATCATTGCAAACTTTTTAAGATACATGAGGTGGTTCTTCAATGCTTCGGTTTGAAGACTGTTGTAGATAAACACACTGCTCAATGTATTCTTTGCATTTTCATTCATCGGTGCTTTCATGTCTGCATTTTCACTAAAATACAACTTTAATTTCATATGAAGCATTTTGAATTGCCTCGTGGTTGAAAAGTGCTCCACGAATAAAAATGCCTTCCCTTGCTTTGCTTTGTTTTATAGCTAAACAACATTAATGTAGCCTGCAGTACCCATTGTGCAAATACACCAGCGTTTACCACCCCTGGAATACATGTATTGTTCTGTTTTGACTTCCTTTACTTGGATTAATGCTGAGCTCTACCCCAGTTCAGGGGTCATGTGCCCCGCCGGATGCAATCAAAGTGAACGGCGCTCTGCATATCTCAAACCAAATCGCTAAATCGCGACACTGTTTGAAGAAAATACACTCAATCACACCTCAATATTGTCCCCACTACAATGTCACTACAGAGGTCACTTTACGTTGGAAATTCAACACAGCGCACCTGCCACCACATCATTTTAAGGACAGGAACATGTGTCACCAAAATTATTTTCTGCAACAGCTGGCTTCCCCCCCCAGCTACAAGGACCATAACATCCCAGAGTGTAAAGTTTTCAGGATGACCTTCTGTTGGTCGTCGATTGAAATTCATGTGGTGAGTCGAGAGATGTGCAGCTCACTTAAAACAACTTCCTTGTTGCTAGATCTTTTTTATCTCGTAAACAGTCCATCTGTCAGCATGAACACAGCCGGGAACCAATCACGCTGCAGTGTCACATAATCTCCCTGCAAATGATTATTGGGATCACATTCATTAACAGAGTAATATTGCTTTTTTGACATATAACACTAAGACCACGATTTAACCCTTCTACCACACATTTAAATCTAGATATTTTAGGAAAAAAAAGGCCATTAGAAACATTTTCTCCTTCATTTATGACACCATATAAGAAGTATTTCTGACACGGATGTATTTTTTTTAGTCAAAATGGTCAAAATGGTTCACCCATCTGAACAATTTTAAATAACAAAAGATTGGCTCCTATATTTGTGATACAATTCCATGGACAACCATCAGTTGACTGGGTTATGGTACAATATCTCATATGCATGAAATTCATTTTTCATTTAAACTCTGAAACATTATAAAAACGCAAAACAAAGAAGAAGAAGAAGAAGAAGAGGAGAAGAAAGGAAAAAACGTAATTGAAGCAGCAAATATGAAGTGATAATAAAGGCTCTGCTGACTAATTAGATTGGGTTTAACATTCGAATACAAAATAAATAACAGAGAATTAGTTTCACGTCACGTTTTTATTTCACATACTGGTGTCGCCTGTAGAGAGGAAGCCGTTTGCTATCGATTGAAGTTTGAACTACACAAATATTAACGAGATGTAGGTTTTTAATTCAGGAATTTGTCCGTTTTTCCCTACAAAATATTTTTGTTTTACTTAATAATGTGTGCTCTTATTTTATTAGTATGCTTTGTCTCTTTGAATTAACAAAATGCAGTGACTTGGGGCTCCCTGCAGAAGGAAGGGTGGTAACAAATAACAAATAACAGCAGCAGGAGATCTGATTAGAATCATTTATGACCAGCAAATGAAAACTGAAAAGCATCATTTTATACAAATCGTACTTTTTATTCATAATTTTGAGCAGAATTTGAATACATTAATCGGTACATCCAATGAACATGTAACAACCTTATAATCCATATATTTACATTTGCATCATGAAAGCACAGAGTTAAGTAATAATGTACTTACTCACTCACATTGTTTTCCTTCCGGAGGCACAGTCCTGCTTCGACAGTCATTAAGAGCCGAATAATGTGACACAAACAGAAAATTGTTAAAAATCAGTTCCAGAATATATTTCGACGGTTTAGGTTGAACAAAAATAAATATTGTGTCAACAATAAACGCAACTTCCTTCAATCAATGCCGCCCTTCTTGTGCTCTCAAAATGAATATGTTTTCACGATTCAAATGAGCGAGTGCTTTTTTAGGCCCCGTTTCCTTGAGCGATGTTTGGTATGAAGCGTGACACCTTTGCCTCTTTATTAACCCAAGTGAACTAAAACATCCCTTCCATCAAACCGTCTCCCAAATACACAAATAAATGCCCCTTTGGGTAACCCATCCGTTCCTGACAAAAAAATCCTTCAGCAAACAAGACGTTGCAACATCATTTCTATCATTCCAAGTGAGGTTCAACCTGTGCGGATTACTGTTCCAGGAGGAAATAAGGATTTCAATAAGCTCCTCAGCGAGGCTTTCACGGTGGGCTTCAACAATGCGGCAGAACGTGTTGCAGGAAGGCAGACGGTAGCTCTGCTGGAGACACGGAGGGGAGAGCCATCACATATTGTAAGCACACTGAGCTCAAAGCAACAATTAAGGAGTTTATTAATTCATCAGTTATCCCGGCGGAACTGTTTATGCTCAACAACAGTGACAGTAATCAAATTGCAATCTGCATGTTTATGTTCTCAGATTGTGCATTAAAGTCACTGAGGTCCATAAACCACGAGGTGACTTGTTCAAAGTCTGTTGGGAATAAACAAATTAAATGTATAAACAACAGAAATACAATTTGGGAGATATGCAATCCAGCCTGAATTGTGTTTTTTTTTATCAATATGATGACGAATGTTTTTTGAATGAATGTATTTCATTGATTACAAAATGCTCGTCAATGGGTTTTACATATTTTTCTGACAATATTCACTTGTACTGCAGCAACTAAATGATTTGGTTGCGATGAGGCTCTCACAGAACCTAGAAGATGTCGGGGATTGTTGAAAAAGGAGAAAACTAACCGTTAACCTAAAATAATATGATTTCTTGGCCTCTTGGGGACGGCAGAAATAAGCTATAAAAAATGATATATCATCACATTATTATCACGTTGTTATGGCTTACTTTGTTAGGAGGCAGTTTTCTAGAAACACATCAAGCAGATTCAAAGCAACACTGGCAGTTATTTGGACTCAGTTTGGTTTCCCCTGATTGATTCAAGCCAAATATATACAATTCATTTAGATGTGTCTGGGCCACTTAACCCCTTGAGAAAACTACTAAATGCTCCACTGTGTTAAGAATCGTCTGTCTGCACTTTGAAGGAGGGAAAGTAGCGCGATGAATTGGTTTAAGCCTTCGTGGTAAAAGCTTCCCACTTTCACCAAGTGCCTGAACCGAGCCACACGGGACACTTGAGATCCGAACCCAAGTCTTCAGAGTCGCAGTACAATAAAAAAAAATATATATAACTTTACCACTCACGAGAATTACTTTCAAAGTGCAGGTTTATCAATGTTATTTCTTTATAGTTAATTAGCTTGTCTATGAAGTCGCTGTGTGTAATTTGTACACTGTGGTTGTTTTGTGCTCTGAACGCAGATGATTTCGCCTCATCTGCCGTCGTCTGGTAGCTTTGAAGAAGTTTGGAGTGTTTCAGGTGACGATGCAAATGAGTTGCAGGGGGGGGGGGGGGGGTGTAGCCTGTGGCAAGCAGGCGTCTTTGAAAATCCGTCCGCGCTGGATGCACTTTTTGATAGGTGTCGACCTCCTTTTGTTGTGAAAATGAATTTGCCACACAAGCATTTACAGTTTACAACCAGAAAAGCAGGTACACTCCAATGCAACAGTTGCCATGATAAAAAATCCCTATGCTGAATATATTAAGGCGTAGTTTTGAAAATGACTTTTTGGGATGTGGTAGCGTTACTCTTCCCGAGGCTGCTTGAGTGACAGGAACGTACATTTAGCAATAGGGAACATTTAAGTGTCTTTCATCTTGACGCATCCAGTGAAGGTGAACGATTTGCAAAGTCCCATTTTTCCCCTCAATTGTTCAAAATCCACTTTTTCAACATCTTGGTGAGATCCAAAACTGGACGCAGCAGCCACGTTTTGATTATACAGTGGGGGACACGTTATTTTCTTTTCATTTTACAGAGGGAACACAAGAAAGCCAGAAAACGTTGAGTACTGCCATCCACCCACAAGGTTTCCCTTCTCCAGCTTTAAGTAGACTTTGTCCTCTTTTTCCAGATAGAGCAGGACTCCATTGGTGGCCGCCTCGCGGGTGACGTCTTTGTCCCCCGCGAAGGCGGAGATGACCGGTTTGCCATTCAACATCAAGTTCACCTGGGCAACAGAAATGGCGGTTAGTAATGGGAAGGACAACGGGACGGTGTAAAGGTGTGTTCCCGCAACTTAAGTTGACTTTCGTGTCAATTAAGACACTCTGTGGAGGGTTTGTCTGCATTTAAGACCTAACCTGTCCTCCCCGCAGCAATCGTTTCCATACTGTCCCCAAAGGGGACATATTGTCCAACTCTAATAACATGTTTACAATCAAATCATTTGAAATAAACAAAAGTAGTACCTGTATGGTTTGGCTCTGGTACACTTTAATGACATGGAAGTTAAAACTGTAGATTCCTTTTCTTGGGGACAAAAATACGGATTCAAACGTGAAGTAGTTTCCTATATTCACAAGAACCTACGGGAGAGGGGGGAAAAAAACACATTATGACGGTGTTTTTATATATCAATATAATGTATATAGCCAGCAGAATGGCTTTCACTTCAATGGGGCGTGAGAATCGCCCCTGCTCAGACACAACATGAATGCATCACACTGACTAAAACATTCAGTTCAACCTCACTGGACCCACCTCAGCATTGAAACTTCCACTTACACAAGAAACCCACAATGTGCTTGATGACCTTTTTTTTTAATCGACAAATTCCAGTTTGGAGCAAAATCTGGATCCCCCCCCCCACCCCCCCACACACACACACTCTGCACTGGTAAGAAGTCATGACTGCAAAGGATCAGACTCTTCCCTTAATACTGCCTTGCTGAAAGGTTCCACCCTGCAGTGAGCATAACGCTTCCTTATGAGTGGTGCAAAAAGGCTTTACACACACACACACACACACACAAACACACACACACACACACACACACACACACACACACACACACGCGCGCGCACACATACACGCACACACACACGCTCACATCTACCGCAGCCTCCGCGACCTTTGACAAGTGTTGCTTTCATAGCAACGGCACGCGCATCCGGAACCATCATTCGGATCATTCTGCAGTGGGTTGAAGACCAATTGTAATGTTATGCCATTCAAACGAGAGGGAACATCACCGTACCGGTTTGAGCGATATTGTTATGTTGCCCAACGCTGTATGAATAATTTTTGGGCTTACATTTTAATTAACTTATTTAAACCACGCGTGTATCGGCGCGTGCGCCCTCGGTAGCTCGAGGCCAACTGGTGAATGCTCTGCGGGAACAAACACGATCCAGTCACTTTCAAACCTGCGTGCGTTTGACGTGCACTTGTAGCGGATCCACCTGCCAGCTGCGACCAGCTTCAAAGTAAAACCTCTGGGGGGACCGCGATGACACTTTAATGTGCTGCAACGCAACGCCGAGAGCTTAAAGGGTGCAGACGTGTATCACGAAACAAATAAAGACTTCAGTGGACCAGGTTTCGACAAGTTAAGCACATCGTTGTTGATAAAGAAATCGTCCTGACCTGGTCGAAGTAGATTATTCTGGTTTTGTTGCTCATCTCCGACGGTTCGTGGTTGTTGCTGCGGACCGCAGAGAAAGCCACCTTGGAGTTGGCGGCGCGCACCGAGATGCCCAGCGGGGAGGACGAAGCCTTCCAGTCCGCGGTCGGGTTAGAGTCGCAGACCACGAGGCATTTCCCCTCCAGGACAATGGGCTCCGTGTCATTCTGAGCTCTAGCCACCCCGGAGATCACGGTCCAGCTGAGCATCAGTAGGAGGCAGTTGACCATGGTTCTCTCTCTCTCTCTCTCTCTCCCTCTCTCTCTCCCTCTCTCTCTCTCTCTCTTTTGTGCGCGCGCTTTCGTTCTCTCGCCGCGGCAGCGCCGATTCGAAAAGAGAGACCGTGTCCTGCACCACACAAGTTCCCGAGTCCAGTCCCCGCGCTGGTCTGCCCCACCTGCCGCGGACGCGTCTGACGCTGCAAAATGCTGTTACTGGATCCAGATGTGTGCCATATCCAACTGAGACTACAACGGCCACCGAAAACAGTCCGCGTAAAGTCGGAACCTTATAATCTTACCACCAACCGGCAAACGGGCAGGTCAACGACTGCGGCGCGCGCCTCTCATTTTCAGGTGCACTCGCAGCTCGTGGATGAGACAAAAGCACAGGTTTGCTCCGGTCTGAGAGGGGCATCTCTCCATAGATCATCCGTAGCCCGCACTCTCACTCCAAGCAACGCGTCCGACAGCAGCGGTTCCCCGAAATGATGCGCTGCGTGTGTGTGCGCGCACAGCCATCGACTTTACGCACACACGTGTGGTGGAAGTTGTAATTAACTGACGCGATGCGTAATTTGCCAAAAGCTTTCATTTCTTTAATTTCCCATAGTGCCTTTACATCAAATAGTTTGCTGTTTTAAAAATGCCAAGAAGCATCCGTTCTAAATTTATCTGATCCACAACCAAATTCATTTTTCTCTTTTTCTTCTTTTATAGTTTTATTGTAGTCCACAGACCTTCCAGACCACTGTGCATGTGCTGGGTTCCAGAGTGGGTTCCTGTGGTTTTCCATGGAGGTCATGGGTCACCATCATGGGTGATCTTAGTTGTTATGTCAATATGCATTTAATCAACAAGTTCTCCAGAGTGGGATATAGTGTACACATCATATAATATCACATCAAGCATATCATATTTGACAACATCAACTCTGTCACTCTGTCAAGATCAATACCACCGTCCATCAAATGACGAGTTAGACCATTTAGCACCCACAGCAGCTAAAAAACTACTTTTATTTTGAAAAGTATGAGATGTAAGAATAATGAGTGTAAAGTGTTTGTTCTCTTGGTTTTGTCCCAAACAAAACTACATCATTTAGGACTGACTTTAGATTTTAGATTAAGTTGGTGGATTTTGGTGGAATGTCTATTTGCATCCGGATGACAAGAGTCACACTGACGATATAACCGCATTGGCTATTCGACACCTCGATATTAATAACATTTGTGACTCTTTCAGATCATTTTAATGAATCACTAAGTCAAGTCGTCAGAGCAGCTGTACAAAAAGCAGCCTACAATTAACATATATGAAGATCAGAGCTTCTAACAATAAACGAATGATGGCTTAGCAGCTCTGGAAATACTCTGGAGATGAAGGACAGCTTTTAAGGTCAACATCGTTTTTTGTAAATTCTTTGCAGAAAACTGGAAATAAACTAAATGAAAGCCAATAAAAATGTAATAAAAAAGCTACAGTTTGTTATTCTTAAAGGAGTCAAAGCGTCCAAAGGTTTATATGCCACATAAACAGGGAAATGTAGTGTGGCATGTTCATAAAGCACTAAACTAGAATGGCTAGATTCAGACTAGATTGTTGTAATTAGAGGCTTTGTAAAGTGTTCTTTGTGCTGTTAAAGTGAAATAAGCCGGCATCCTGAGGAGCATATTTGGGATTCATTTGCTTTCTCATTAAATACACGCTGATGAATGCAGCTTTTTGATCTTTGTGTCTGAACAATTTGAAAGTGATCAGGAACTAGACAGCTTTAAAATACACATAGTGTACATATATTGTTTAACCCAACCCACCTTTCAATAAACACATGAATAGCAAACTGGGAAATTAGTTTATAACCGAATCAACCTGTTGCTCCATTTCATCGTCTCTCCAGAGGAGCACGACGAGCTGTTAACCCCACATGGACATGTCATCACCACCTCACGTTAAATTGATAACAATTTGAATAGATAACCGGTAACATTTAGCAAGTTGAGTTGAGTACAGTATTAAATCCACTCTGATGCCTTGAGGAAATATTTTTGACATTTTAATCATCCTTTAGATATTCTTGACCTGCTGATTACAGTATTTGCAGATTCAGGTTCTCGATTAAATAATACAACTGACACCATGGCCTTTTTGCTGATGTCTCAAGGAACACACTGTGTGTGTGTGTGTGTGTGTGTGTGTGTGTGTGTGTGTGTGTGTGTGTGTGTGTGGGAATGAACTTCAATATATACCTCAAAAATGAAGGATTCTCCTGTGTGCCTTGTGTGCTTGTGTGTGTGTGGCATCGCTGCCTGCCCCGCTGTGTGTGCCTGCACCTAAAACGTGTGCATAATCTGAGCCCCAAAACGAGCACGAGACTGACTAGCCGCCCATTTGCTGATCTGCGGCAGAATCGTCCCGTTTTGATCAAAAGGTCTTTAGCTTTTTGCTGCTAAGCGCATAGCGCCGCGCGGTCGCCTCACTTAGCTTGCTGTTTAGTGCCCAGCGGGCGGTGTGTACTGTGAGCTTATCTGAGCTTTTGTTGTCGTTGTGAAATCGAGGTAACGAGGGAAATAGTAAAGCCGCTGACATTTAAAACCAAACACTTAGCCGAAAGATGCTGGACGCCTCCTGTAGAGCGGAGGTGTGCTGCAGTGTCTGGAGACAAACACGGGTCACTGGCGCCATTGTTCACAGTGAACATTTCAGGCACGTATGTTTATTATTTGTTTTATTCCCCTAGCTGCCAATTAAGAAGGCAGTAGACTCCTTACCCCCCCCCCCCCCCCCGAGTTGTTGAGCACAGACGGGCCAGGTCTTTCACTGCTGTGAAGGAGAGTGGATTCCAAAAATGAGCCTCGAATGTGAAGCTTTGTTTTCTGCTGAAAAGTTTGTTCGCCCAGCAGAGCTGATGATGATGATGGTACCACTTTCACACCAGCAGCTCACTGCTCCAAGCTGTGGGGACGGCTTCCCCATTAGCCCGAATGCACACTGGTGTCCAGCTGGCTACTTTGCTCTATACACGTTCTCAGGTTCTAATGAAACCGCCTTTATGGGAGTCAGCGCCCATGTAGCACAGCAGCCAAATGATCATTGCTGCCACTAGAAATATCCCTCAATATACTTTGAGCATCTACGGCTCAAAGGGTAAAGTCGCAGGTACGCTGGATATAAGTCCAAATCTGAGAGTGGAAAATGCAAGGAGACGAAAGATGGCGATAACAGCTGTTTCGTACTCAAAAAACCTTGTATCCATTTTCACTTCGCTATGTCTGTCTGTCTCTCGCTCTTGTACTCACAAATGAATAGTTGAATCTTTGGGGCTTGATTTGGGTAAAGCCCTACAGAAATTGAAGTAAGATGCAAGATTCGTATTGTCGAAGGTGAAGAAATGAGAAAATGATCAAATCCAAGGTATTATTTTTTACATTTACCTGAAAAACCCGGTGATGACTTGGAGTACAGCAGAGAATACACAGAGGTGTGATGTTCTTAATGACAAAGTATTTTAAAGCAAAAGAAAAGTGTAGAAGTACAGAAAAGAGAAGAAGAAAATGCATAGCTGTAATATTTATGCCTTTGAAAATGAATTCCAAATTAACAGAGAAAATGGAAACCGGTAGAGTTTGAATTGACTCGTTAATCAAAGCGGTCCAAAGAAAATTCATTAAAATTCCATCGAGCTAAAAATTCTGACAAACTGGAAATTAAAAAAAATAGTAAGGAAAAATCTTCTGTGTTTAAGTGTCTCAATCGTCACTCAACCATCAATGAACCTTTTGTGACAGCCTCATGACTTTTGAGAGGCTCCAGAGCAGCGACCACATGCAAAACTATTTCAGTGACATTAATATTGGTGCACCACCCTGAGACCAGGAACTAATAACCCAATGATTGATCCAGTCTCAAAATTGGTGTACAATCAATTTGTTTGATTTGTTAACATTTTAATTAGTATTCAACGTTATGATTGAACGGCGGAGGTCTGAAGTATAGAGCAGACATCCAAATATCATCATCATAGACCATGCAATAAGAAATCCCCAAAAACTGCTCTTTACAATATGACCGTTAACATTATTAACAAATGAAAGATTAAAATGGTCATGTCTACTCTGTCCTCATTTAAGAGAGCTAGAGGGACCTACGGCCTCCATATTTCAGATATCTTTTTGCATCCGGAGAAGTCGAAGAAGATTTTTCCCCACCTTGCTCCACTCGATGGCACCACCCGGTTGGAACGTGGTTCTACACCTCCTCACAGGACGTCTGCGTATGGCGTTCGTGGCAAAGTTCGTGGCACTTTTTTGGGAAAGGAAAACGTTGAGGCGAGATGGAAATAATCACACATCCAGAGTACAGCAGCCTGCGTTGGCATCCAGAGTGATTTTTTTTTTTGGTTTTTGTTTTGCTGCCAGCAGACAGCCGTGGGTTTCGGCAGCACACCTCGGCATCCAAGCGTTTCTTAAGACCCAGAGGTTGCAAATCCTGCATTAATGATTTGCGTCTCAAAATAAAGTAAACATCACAAAAACAACTCCTGAAATGAAATACTGGGACACAACAGGATCAGTTTAATATTCACAAAATGGATTTCCACTGGCATCCTATTGCCCCGTCTAGGAGCTGTAAACTTCATACTGCATGTCGGCAATACATCGCCTCCACGGATCAAAAGTACAAACAAGCTCATACAATGACGTGTCTTGGTGTTCCTCCCCTGTGATTAAGAATATGCTCAACACGCAATACGTTTATAAGTGATCTAAATTTACATTTGGCTTGTGACTCAAAGGATTTCAGCATGGGCCCCCTTGAATTCCTGGACAAAACGACAGATCAATCCAAAGAACTCCTGAGAGTCTCGGCCCGCTGGTTCACAGAATCTGACCTTGACGGGAGGAAAAAAAGGATTAGAAAAACGAAAAACGTTCAAATTCAAATTAAAAAAAGACCTTTTGATCTCTACGAAAGATATTTTACAATTAGCACCTACAATCTCACACATAAAGTGTCTGGGTTGTGCAAATTCTTCTTAACAACGGTGTAATCACCTCATATGCTGCCTCAGCATGCAGTCCATTCCTTGATTGCACTTGTGCAACAAGGTAGACACACACTGCTGAATTAATACTCACTCTTAGGTGGTTCAGGCTTGCTGGCACAAAAGATGTGGACGTAATTATCGAGTCAAACGTTATCCGAAGGGGTCACGGCGGCTAAGTGTTCTGATTGGCTCATTGCATGCTGTCGACCATGCAGGCTGAAGTTAAGGCTCAAAGCTACTCTTCTTTTTACGCTATGGTCGCCTTTTTTTGCCGTTGTTGTGCTTACAATATGGCTCCGTGGTAGCCTACCAATGATTACATCTCTTCTTGTACGCACTGCCCTAGGTTGAAGGAAGCGAGGACACTTCAAGAGTTCCTTTTACGCCTTCATACGACAAAAAAATAAATTAAAGTGCGTATAAGGTTTTTCTAGTTTTTATCCCCCAATTCTGGTTCATAGAATGACACTAAATACTTTCCTTTCAATATATTTCCTATGAAATAGTTTAGATGGGTATTTTCCAGGAAAGCACATTTCCCAGGATAAATCCCTATAATCCCAGAAGAATCGATGCGTTTTGTATTGGGTCGGGCCACAATTGGTGAGAGACATGATTGACGTCCATGTTAGCATTGAAACAAGTGTTGTTATCAACTTTTATTGCTGCATCGTTTGTTGTGTTGGCTGAATTCAACGTCAGCGTCGTACATTTCAGAGCTAACTGTTCCTCACTTCTGGCTCTCTTGTGGAGACACAAGTCACTTGAGACGAATCGTAAAGGTTACGTCACTCGTACCTTAATATAGAAATCAGTCCACGGGAACAAAGGAAGTTAGGAATGGTCCTATTAATAAAGTTGAAAAAATGTGTTCTTGGCAATAAATAAAACCAAAAAGAGAAAATTTACACAGACCCTGTGAATACTTTTTATAATCCTGCAAAATGACAGTTTTAGGACCACAAATTTGACGCGTGTAATCGCGTTGCTTTTGCATGTTTGTTATGCAAAGGCCTCGTTATGAATCCCACCCCCCCCCCCCCCCCTGACTACATGTGACACCTCTTCCCAAAGCTGCTGCTCTCTTGCACGACACTGCAGCCCAGTCAGTCTCAATCATTTCCTCCAATGCTCCCGAAGGGGCTTATTGTAAATGCAGGAGGTTTCACACACACACACACACACACACACACACGAACGGTGTGTACACACATAAGGGGAGGAGGGGATGGATGCAGGTGTTGCTGGCGACTAAAGAGGAGGCTGTGTCCGTCTTTAAATGCAACTGGTCCGATTTAGTCTGAACAATCGAATGGACTGATGGGAATATGCTGATATTTTTTTGTTAAATGAAACTTTCCTATTGGAGTATTCAGTGTGTCAACCGTGTCCACTGATCCAACTATTGTTTAAGCATTAAACCCTAATGATGAAAAACAAATCATGGCCTGAAGGGGACACTGCCGTTAAAGGTCAACTTATTCCATTTTAAAAGGCCAAGGCCACTAAAACACTAGACCACTTTCATTAATACATGGAGGAGTGACTTGTGTTAAGAATAATAAGGAATATGACTAAAACATCAAAGATTTATCTACTAAGGTACTTGCACTAAATAAATAATGGGACATTGAGTGGGCTTTGTGCAGTTGTAATGTACTGCATAATTATAAACCCTGTTTGGAGGGTAATTTGTGTGTATATGTAATGTGGAAATGATTTCACACAGAGTAGTTTTCAATTTTTATGTAATAAAGATAATCTCGCCCAGAAAATTTAATTTCAGTAGATTATTTATTAAACTTTTTTTTTTTAAAAGCCACGTTTATTCAAACAGGCTTCTTTAAACAAAGTTTAACTTTATTTTTGCCGAAATACACAGATCCTAAAAAACTCAATGCAGAATAACTCAGTGCCACTCACTGTGTTCAGTCCACTCGCCCTTTGCTTAGTCGTACAGTACGTGAGTTGTGGGAAGAGTTTGCAGCACACGGCAATCTAATTGTGAGCTTAATTTAACCCAATTTCCCACCAGTCCCAAAGCTCACAACTCACACTTTACTATGTCAGTGCTCTAGCGCAGCAGCCAGGGTGATTGGACTCTCAGTGATGATGGATTGTCCATAGAGATATGAGAAGGGAGAAAATATAGGCATTAGTTTTGTATTGATTGTTTTTGGTGGGTACTTACATATAAAAGAAATAGCACCTGTTAAGATGTCAAAAGGAGGCTTGAGCTCTACAAACTTAATCTAACCGAGCTGTTGGGCAAAAGAAATGTCCTCCTTTTATAGATGTAATGAAAGAAACCACCGGGACCACTGCCTCCAATGAATCTCACACGTGTGACAGGAATTTTCTTGGTGAGAGATCTGATGTCAACACAAATGCGGAAGGCAAGTCAACTTCTGAGACAAACGCATTAAAGAATATAATCATTATTGAGTCCATAACCGGAGATCACTCACATAACGGGGATGAGTATTGTGGGCTAATACATTGCCAAAGTGCCCATTGATGGGACATTGCGGATTACAGGGTCAAGTTGCAGATATTATCCAAAGGCGTAAATAGAGAGTATTTTAATTTAACAAAGCAGCGACGTGTGCCGTTAAATGATGTGCAGTTAAGCACAGTGTCAAATGCATTATATCCCAGGAAGCCCTGAAGGACAACCATTGGACAGTAACGTGTCCTCTGAGACTTCTTCCTGGCGAAATGATGTTCCCAGTGCGTGGGCGGGGAGACATTGGAAGATGAGAAAGAACCGTACTGGAACAAAGAACTATGGGTCTCAGAGGCTGCGCAAAAGACATATATTGAAATAATAACTTGTGTATTACCAGTGTGGCGGAGTAGAGTTTCTTCATCTCCTCGCATGTCTTCGTCAGTGCCGAGAGATCCGTGTTGTACTTTTCAATTGAAGCCTGGGTACAAAGAAAAGCACAATAAAGTCATGGTGAGGTTTTTTTTTTCCATTTGTTCAGTCAATCACTGCTCCACCCTTATAGCTGCTGTGGGTCAAACTCTGCACAGCCTGTGTGTGTGTGTGTGTTCTGATTCAAATGCTTCAACAGCAGCACCACAGGCAAGACCTCTTGTAGTAATATTAATAAATGTATACGTTTATTTCATGCTAATCTGTGATTGGCCAAAAAGAGGATAGCGCTTTTCCCAATGAAGAACCCGTATGCAACAGTTTACATTGCGTTGTTCCTATGGGGATTTCCAAATCAACTTAAATTCTTCACCTTGTGTGTGATAAAATGGCAGTAACTTTATAGTTGCTTTGAAAGTATATTAAACAATGAAAATGATAATGTATGTGTTAGCCAAAGCCAGTTAGCTTATTGTAGCATCCCAGTTACTGCGTTGCAGTCATATGCTGTAGCAGTTTACTAACAGGCTTCTAGGCTACACAGAGATAAGTAGCCAACTATTCTAGTAGTAATAATACTTGAGTTTGTGGCCCTTTTTCAAGCGTATTAAACATTTACTGCTTTGTAGATGAAAATCAGAAAGCCTTGTTAAGGTGGTGGTAATACAATGATGTAGTGGCAATGGCAACGTGCAAAGAGAGAAGAGGAAAACATCACTATTTTTCAAGACAAAGACAGTGAACAAATCCTTTGTACGAGAATCAATGCAAGTAATACCGCTTTGATTTGGAAAATGCACATGGAGGCATAAATACATAAACACAGGATCTACCTTCAGGTCTTTGTAGAAGTTTTGGTGATGAACTCCAGCATTTATCTTCTTGTAGGTTTTTTTGTACTGAATGACTTTCCGCAGTTCATTCTTCAGGACTGAAGCAACACACACACACACACACACACACACACGCACGCACACACGCACACACCTTGGTTACCATCGATCATATTCAACCACTGAAGCAAAAAGCTGTTTTTAAATCCCAAGCTGTCTCCTGTGTTATCCTGTAAAGTGAAATATTTGTGCTCGTAGCAACTGTTCCTGTTCCTTCAACGGTAAGTCGTCATCATCAAGACGACATGTGGGGGTCGCATACATTTCCTTGGCAACTATAGTGCTGTTCCAAAAAAAAAGCAATATAGCTAAACTACAATTAGAGAAAGCTCCAGTAAAAGTTGCCTCGGCACATCAAATGCTATTAGTAACATTAGTAAGATGTGATGTACTCACCATCTACCTCTGCGGTCAGGCCTTTGATGGAAGCTTTCCAACAAAGAGAGAAAATCAAAAGCAGTGACACACACAGAAAAAACCCTCTTCACTAAGTAGACCTCAAGTGAAAAGGTACCACAGTGATTCTTTGGTTTGAATCTTTGATCAAATCTCGATTAGCAAATACCTCCCGGGACAGTTTCAAATTCTGCCAACTCCTGGGTAAAAGCGGTCAAGCTCGGCTCATGCAACATGATCTGCTCCACAAGGGCGTGTAGCAAGGTGAACTTCCTGTCTGTCCCACGCAGCTGGGTGAGCTGGAGAGGGAGAGAAACACAGAGATGAAGGACAAGGGCACGGCCTGTGCAGACCTCCTGTCCCCCCAGTCACACAGCACACGGATGGGTTTTAATATCTCCAACAAAAGGTTTGCCTTGGATTTTTCATTATAAATAACTTTGCTTGGAGAAAGCATCCAGTCCAAGGGACTTTATTCATCCATCAACACTTTTACTCCCTTTTCTTGGTGCACTTTACGGCAAGACTCACTCACAAGATAACCAAAAATGTAAATTATGGATTAAATGTATGATGTGGGAAAAAAAAAAACGTATACATGAACAAAAAATATATAATTTGCAGGATTTGTCAGTTCAAATAGCAGCGTTGTGTGTACATATCCCTACGTCACTGCCTGTTTGGGCTTTTTTGCTTCAGAGAAGTGGCTCTGCTGTACAAAAAAATGCAATATAAATTAGAAAATAAAAGGGTGTTTGTTAATTTATCAAGCCCCTAAAAAGATGTATTTCTTTACTTGAAATAAATACGAATGAGCCTATAATACAGTGTCTGACAGGGCTTGAATGGTTAATTGCTTGTGGTGCTTATAGAGCTGGTCCCAATGGAATTGGATAGGCCCACATTTATATTGAGACGAATTTATTCCTTTAAGCAATTTATATAATTTTTTGGAGTGAAACATTTAGTCTAAAGGGACCTCATACTTTTTCTAGGTTATGTTGTTTATCACTTTGAAGGCCTCAGCACCACGAATACAAAACGTGCACCAAGCATCGACGCTCACAAATAACCGAGGAGAACCAAACGATGACCCGAGATAAACCACAGCGTACTTTTCGCGCCTCCAACAGCAACAGTTTGCTAATCTCAATTAGACCTAAAACCACCACGAGGGAACACAAGGCCTCGGCTTCATCAAAGTGAGCTCGGGGCATTCCCCAGTGGGAAAGAGGCTTAACTCTCACTTCTACCTAACCCAAAAAAGGTAGAATCATCCCTTTAAAATAAACCAGGAAAAAAAGGGTCCTCTGACTGACTGCAGTCAATGACGATGTACTTCCAGGAGATGCAGCCCCAAACCCATAATTGTCAGAAGGGCCGTGCGAACGACCCGAGTGAACCTGAGCAGAAGAGAAAGTTGGAGAAGCCCTGCTCTGTATATCAATGAGTCGTCTTATTAGCCCCGCGCGTCAACTCTGTCAAAGGTCAGGCAGCGGCGCCTCGGCTCCTACATTCGTTAAGGAGGAGAGGCGGAATCCCTTGGCCTTTTCCTTCATGGCGTTCTCGTTGAGGTAATTGCCGATGGCAAGGAGGTACTCCAGCACCGAAGCAAATGACCTGCAGTTGTTCAGCTGCGTGCACATTCTGATCTTCTGGTTAATCAGCTGAAAGACAAAACACAGGAGGCACAGAGTACCATTTTTTTGTTTATATATGTTTGATTTTTTTTTGCAATTGAAGGGCAAGTGACTCATTGGCTGGCAAAAAAGAAACTCACGGCTTCGCTATTTTACGTGATCAGGATTAACAGCGATCTCAACACCTCACTTGACCTCACAACATAAAATAATCAGAGGTTTGCTGTTTTGGAAAGATCATGATTTGGTATGAAATCGTGTATCAAGAACAAATATCCCAGCTACTGTTGGGTATGAATGGAAATGATCCCAGAAATAAATTAAAGTGGGATTTTAGGTTTTGCAAATGGTGTGTTGGAGGAAAACTATGGGAATCATAGTCCTTGACGGAGAGCCAGCAACAACACTCCCACCATATGCTGCTGTTTTAAGAATAACTTCCCGGAGCCTGCAAGTGGGACAGTCTCAATTAGACAGAAGAGAGAGAGAGAGAGAGAGAGAGAGAGAGAGAGAGCAGATATCCAGCTACATTATATCTTCTGGCTTTGCAGAGAACCATCTGTAGCAAACTGTTGTATTTTGCATGAAGCATCAATGAACGAGCTGAGCACAACGTTACTCATCTCAGCCGGCCTCCTGTAAATAGGATCCTTGTGTTCATTGTTGGTATATGTCAAATATAGGTCAAGCAAATTGTATTTGTGTTTTGTGTCAGTATTCCTGTTTTCTCTTCATTTTGCACATAAATGCAATAAATAAGGCTGGCAGTACTTTAACCTATTCAGTTGTTCCCTTGTACTGGTTTAAAAAAAAGGCTTACTTTTGTTTCTCTGGTGGAACAAGGAGCAGTCATTGACCGTACTGTTAAAAACTGCTCTTAGTTTGACCATGGAGTACCACTGTACGTCGGAGCTCCGGGGGGGGGGGGGGGGGTAAGTGCAACGAGGTGAGAAACACCCCCTCTCCGTCATGTGTTTCCCTTAAGAGGTCGGTCATGTTTTTGTCACAATTGCCGGATTTAGAGAATTCTGCCACAGAGAAGCCTCTTCGGGCCTGAACGCATGGTGTTGTGATGCGCGATTGAATCTCAGAGAGCCAAAATGAATACAAAATGACCAAATACCGAGGTTTGTTCGAAAAGAATTTCACCGCTTCCATGCAGCAGGAAAAGAAAAAACCAGAAGAAGAACGCAAAGAGTTGATTGAAACTTTGGGACATCGCGAAGCTTTCTCTTCGAAGCTATCTTGGAAACAGTCATTTTGTTTCTCCCTGTGTTTCAACAAAGACAAATGACTCCCAAGAAATCGATGGGTTACAGTGACTGTTATCCGCTGTTTTCTCTTTGTTCTTTTAAACAGTCAGCAGACGAGCGGTCAGGCCCGAGGGCGCCGGTGTAGAACGGAGCTGAGGCTTCAGAGAATCGTATCAAAGCAAAGCGCCCCGAGGTGTTCGGGTCCGACTGCAATATGTTCACAGCCTGCAGTCCTCGCCGCCGATAAACAAGCCTCCATTAAGGTGGTAACAATCAAGTCTGATGCCAAGGTCCAGATGCTCACATTTTGTGGAAGGGTTAATAAAAACAAAAATGTTTCATTAAAGAGTAGCGTTGTGTGTTTTCTTCATTAGGTTTTTTTCTGTAGTGCTTGCATTTGATGAAAGTCCACAAGTTTGTAGAAAAAAAGTCAAATTCATAAATCTACAGCTTTCCCCGGTGCAAACCCCAAAGTGATTTTTATTGGGTTTCTTTTACCCGATCTACAGAAAAATGGAACTTGATTTGATTAAGATCCATTTTCTTTTCTCCTTCAAATGCAGAGAGGTGTCTTAAAGTGCCTTTCATCCCTTTCCATTCTCAAGACTCTTACCTATCCAGCAATCTGAAATTACTTTACCGACTTCTTCAAACAAGAACTCCAAACAGACGGAAAATAAAGCTTTTACCTAGAAAAGTCCCCAGATGCCCATTTACATCTGAACATTACCATTTGCATTACAGAATACATTTGGTTTTAGCCCTTTTTGGCTTGTGGGAATGGAACCGACTGTAAAACAGCTCGACCTCTGATGCAACCTCCGATGTGACCTCGCAGATGTGTAAACTCACGGGCTGCAGGTCCTTCATGCCGATCGGAAGCTCCCTCAGGGTCAGCAGCAGGTCGAGCTGTGTGCTCAGCAAGGGGATGTTGCACATCTGTAACGGGGAGAACACGTCAGTGTGTGCGTGCGTGCGTGTGTGCAGAGGAGCGTGTCGCAATGGCTTCATTGCAAAAGCCCGTTTCTATGTGGTTCTTCTAAATCATCTCCAACAGCGGGGCGCCGTGGGGAGGTACATCTGTTGGACGGCTGCATGTCGCTCTCGAGTCCTTTGCTCGACATTACCTCGGCCACAGGGGGGGGGGGGGGGGCGGGGGAGTGCTGCGGCCCTGTCCACCGGCTGATTTAACGGAGAGTCTGAAGGCTTGACACCTTGATGCGACCTTTGAGTCGGTGCTAACCCCTGATAAATCATTCAGCATGGTCCGCCCGTCTCGCTGAGGCTCAGGTACAATCTCCCCGAAGCCAAAGGACACTGACGAATGGTTAAGGAGCGGTGTTGGGACCAGCGTTGGGAATCAAGACGTGTGATGACAGTCGTTTATTTGAATGACTAATGTAAGGTTAAAAAGATCATGCTGAGGTATCGATTTTCATCTTAGCGCCTGAGCAAAGAATGCGTTCACACATTCTGAGTTTCACGTGTTCAGATACTGACACAGCAGCAAATTTCAGATTTAAAAATACATCTTTTTTTTTTTTTTTTCCCCAGAGCGATCACGTGGCGCATGATATAAGAACATACAGTGGAGCACAACGAACTCCCCCCTCTTCCCAGGTTTGATTTATCTCAGGGAAAAGGTCAGTGCTTCCACACTAATATGCTTTTAGTTTCCATTAATGGTGGAACATTTGTTTCCAGATGCCACTCTTGTATTCTCTGCACACGTCCTGAGAGGAAAGTGATTCAGAACTGTTAGACAGAAAATCAGACCCTTTTATTCTGTCTAAATAAAACCCGAGACTTTAGAGTTCACAGCCATGCCAGCAGGGCCGGTGAGACCGGACTTCATGGCAAACATTTCATTCAAATCTGTCAGGGATCACTTGTGTCAGTATAATTCATCCTCCGGGGAGCATGAATCTATGGAGAAGATTTCAATAAATATTTAAGGTTTTTTTTTGTCCGTACGAAAGTGTGGAGTCATGTCTGCTGGATTGACGGACAAACACGGCCATTCGCTAAAAAGCACTAATAAAAATCACTGCAGAGGGATGCATGGATTATGAAGGAGTGAACATTACAGCACGACTGAGGTGGACTTTCCATATATAATGTATTTATTTAAACTGTGTGTCACATGGAAGACTCATTTGTATCCAGGTAATAAATGATGAAAAAATCATTCAATCGTGGAACTGAATAAAGAACGTGTCAGCCCCTTCATTGTCTGTAATTTAATCATAATTAAAGGGGGAAATGTGTGGAATTACTAAACATCACTGAACAAGATCTCTAAGGAGTTTCAAATGTTTTCAATTAAGTGCAATATTTAAATACACAGGTAAGACTGTTGTGTTTTCAGAGGTATTCAGCGTGGCTGCGGTCAGCATCGGGCCTTCCATAGTCACAATGTTTCAATAAATCCCTTAGAACTGGTGTCAAATATTCCAGAAAGGAACTGTGGGCTGATCCTGCTGTTCATCTGTTACCCCTCTCGCATATTTTAGCCAACTACACATGACTCAGATGAATACCGGGCATGCTGGAAGGTGATAACCAGATGAATGGTAAGAGCTTGTCATCACACCCACAGTGTGTTAATGAGGCGGAAGGTGAATTTCTACTCCACAAGCCCTTAGGAGAGAGAAAGGGCTGTTTTCTGCTTGGTTCCTGCTTTCACAAATCCAATCCTAAAGAAAATTACAATCTCTCTTACAATTCTTTTAATCAGGCTTGTGATATTTATCATAATAATATGAGGAATGAAATTCTTTACCTCCATCATGTACTGGTCCACAATATGCAGCTCTGCCACAGGTCCTTTGTGTGATTTGTACATTTCCACGTCACTCAACATGGGGATGTACCTAACATTAAAGCAAAAGTAACACTATCAGTACACTTGTTAGATGCCTTTCTCGGATAAAACACGCCATTAAGTAGCCCGCTTTTGAATTTTTGAGCTTTTTCTGAAAAATGTGGGAGACTTCTACCCAAAGTCACATGAATAAAGGAAAAATCCCAACGGCTTTTTGTAGAGGGAAGTAGTGTGATGCTAACTTCCAGTTCCATTACATCATCCCAGTAACCCTGCACTCAATACATCCAACAGCCCCCCCCCCCCAGTCCAACATTCATTTTGTGTTTAAAGCCAAGTGAGGCCCGGCGCTCCTTTGAGAAAGCCAACAGCAAGACGCTAATGGGAGCCGCCATTTACACACGCGCTGGTACTAAATGTGAACCCCGCTCATCTTGAACGGAACTTCCTCCTCCTGTCATTTGTGTGCGAGCGAGGCCGTGTGCCACGGGAGTGCCACGGGCCATTAATATTGCAGCACCTGTTGGGAGTCGTCCTTTCAAAATTGTATTCCTCAGGCGCACGCTCAGCGCATTAAAATATATATCATATTTTCATAGAATGAATAAAATACTCCGCGCCGCGCATTAGATCGCTTGCCTTCCAGGAGGTCAGCGTCCGAAGCCACAGACTAAACCGCGAGGAAGAGTCAAGAAGCATTTTACCTATTCCCAGTGTTAAGATCCCAGGGGAGTGTCAATAGTTTCCATCTCCGCAAATAACCACAGATGAAAAATGTATTAGTATGCTGCTGTGGTAAAAGGTTTTGGCATCTTCTCTTTAGTATTAGAACACTGCAAAGACGTCTGTGCAAACTTTTCACATTGGCCTGACTTATGCACTCACGTCCCTTGATGATTTGCTAAGCTGCTATTTTTTTCAGAGGGGTTTCCCCCCCCCCCCCCCTGCCAAAGAAAACACATCTCAAGTCAAGTCACTCACCTGCAGTTGTGACACTCACGGGAATGAATAAAAATCAGCGTATTTCTGGCTCAAAGTCATACCTCCTGAGAGAGGTGATGTGCTCATCAGACAGGCCTCCGTCTTCCTCATTAACAATGAACAGTTTGTCCTTCAGCTCTCCCGCTCGCACCGGGAAACTTTTGAGGAAAATGTCTAAAAGAAAAGCAGATGGGAAAATGGCGCATGAAAGCTTTCCGGTTGACAAGTTGTCTTCTGTTCCTCCGATGAAATGACTCAAAACACACTCGAAAAAGACACTTTTTTTTACTTTCCCCAATGCACAAATTTTCATTCTATCAACTCAAAGCTTTCAATTTCAATTTTCTTATACGAAAAAATGTCTAAAATTGTGCATAATTTAGGAGCCGTAAGAAGCATTCGTTAGGAGGGAGATTCAGGAATTTCAAGACATGACAAATACTGTATATTCTTACAAAAAAACAGCAATCTGCTTGTCAGACACTCAAGCATTGCTTAAAAATATCACATAGTTTTATTTTTTTCATGTTGGGAGGTTGTCAAATAAATCAAGTAATAAAATAAGGTTTTTGGTCGAAAGTGGAGCGTTGCATTTCTGTCACAATAAAAGATTTTTCCTTAATTTAAGAAAGAGTGTAAGAAAAGCTGAATGAGATCCATTCAGCAGTCAACACGAAAGCAGTCACGAGGAATTCCAAAGATGCCAAACTATTTGTCTCTCTGTGCTCAAAGGTTGACTTTCAACCCACGCAGTCTTACTGAATCTAAAACGTCGATCTCATTGAAAATCTGCTCATGACAAAGTTAATAAAATAATATTGTTGAATGTTAAGCAGTAATCAACACGTCTCTAAACCCTTGACATTAAGAACCGGAGACATGTCTTTTCCCTCGGCGGCACTAACAAAATCTTTCGTGTCACTTTTTTTTTTTTTTTTTTTTAAATGAGGAAACAACTTCAAATATCACGAACAATGTTGAGCACTACTACCAAAGTCCTCCAGAGTGAAGGTTAGGCCTCTGGCCTGAAAAGACACCGTGGCAATCAGGCCCTTTGTTGATTGACACTCAGACAAATTGGAGTGTGGACATGGAGAGCGTCCCGCTGGGCGCAGGAAGCCACAGGTGTGCTTTTAATTAAGAGTGCCACATTTCCAGGCTTTAAACACGCTGCTTGCACAGGGGCTCTCGTGGTATTAAAAAAAAAAAAAAAAAGACTAAACAATGTAGCCAATACAACATACAGTACACAAGCAAACAAAGCATCAGCCGGCATGTTATCTATCTCTGCAAAGTTATTATTCTGAAAGCCTGTCGCTGGGGTCAAAATCCTGGGAAATCGCACGAAATAATTGACTTGATACTCGTTCAGCTCAGACTCCAGCAGCGCCCGCTGCTGCAGTGAAAGGAGAAGTGAATCTTAAAAGGACTCCGGTTCTCGGAAACACCACCGACTCTGAAAGTACACTCGTATACGTTTCGTACCGGTCCACGTAACTTCCCACAGGGGAACATTGTCTTTCTTGATCCACTGCAACTATTTGGAAACTATATTTTTAAAGTGAAATCGAGATTGTAAATTGAAAACTTTGATTAGAAGACAAATACTGCATTGGCTTTTTAAAGAAGGCACTAACTATTTAAGGTATCTTGTCACATTTGTCAACTCTATTAGCAGTGGAAAGTATCTCCACCTCGACCGATTACATGGGTAAAATACTGCATGTACAATAATAATCACAGTCAGAGGGGAGATGTTTCTACAGAAGTAACTGGTGACTGATTTGATCGAGTGTTGGAGAATCTCACCCCACACAACGACCTGGTATCTCTGTCTGTCATCCAGGCCTTTCTCTCAATAATGCATTCCATCAAATCAGTAGGAACTACAAGCTTGTTGTCAAAAGATTAGTACAAGTACAAGGTATTCCTGTAGAGGACTTATAATAATCTGCAGATGGCTGCAGCACTGTCCTGTGGACTCTCTCCACAGCGGATGGGGGCTCGCTTGCCTTGAAGGATGCAGTTGATTACCCAAGAAAACCACTCAAGACTGCAGTACAATAGTAATAAAAACCACCTGCTCAAGCTGCCTCACTCCATCCGCATCAGTTGTCTAAAAGCAAACAACACAATGTTGTTATAGTAGCCGTATTGTGTGTATGATTGCATTTTTAACAGTTGCCCGTTTCGTTGTCAATGTCCTTGTGATACCATTTGATGGAGTACATGCAGACTGTCTGCTGAGCTGTTGCCATCAGAAATTAGAAATAAAGATGTTTTTAATGCTGACTGTGTCGCAGTGTGAGGGAGCCAGATGAATAGATAGTGTGGCAGAGAATAGGAAATCGACTGATTAAACATAACAGGTGATATGTGGTGATAAACGTGCAAACAAGTGTGTGTGTGTGTGTGTGTGTGTGTGACTGTGTTGGCGATCCCAAGAGATAGACAGGGTAGAAGAGAAAGAGGTTCTTATGGCCAATTTTTTTTATCTCTTCCCGTATGTGGCATCGATGAGATCCGAATCCCGGGGGGATGAAAGGGGGGCAGCTTTCCCTCTTTGGTCTTAACACATATACGAGTCTCTAAAAGAGATATATATGCAGAGGCTAAACTACCGAGTAGTTTGTAAGAGAATTCCAATGAGCTTCCAGTTTTGATAGTTTAAGTCAAGCTTGGTAATAATAGTTGGCATTTCCAATGCATGAAGTACTACTTTTACGTCCTCTGACCATGCTTATAGGTCAATGGGACCAAATTAGGAGGGACGGGGAGACACATAGTCTCCCTTGCTGTTCAAAATGTCACATCTTTCTTGACAGCCTGCAGCAGAAAGGTGCATGGCCTTAGGTTGCCTGCAGGCTGTCATCAATCAGCTCCTGCTTGTGACACAACCGAGGATTCCCGGTCAATGCGCCAGTCAAAATGCTGGGACATTCTGTACGAGGACATGAAAATCACTCCGATTTCATGAACATGACAACTCTAAGTTTCTAAGATGTTCTGCCCTGGTTTGGGTCTAAAAATGTAAAAGCCACGTACACAAAAGTTAATCAAAAGCGAAAAGCCATTCGGAGGGATGTAGAATATGTTCCACTTCACAGTGGCTCTGCAGGTTGTGAGGATTGGTGACAGACTGCCCCCTGCAGACATATAGGGGGAACAGCCTCAACTGCTGTTTAGAAAGAGATACATTTATTGACCCTTTTCAAAATACTTTTGGGAAATTAAAGTCTAACTAACATTGACACTGCTTCTGCATAGATCCTGGTTTGTATGTGGTGCTTCCATCTGCCGGGTTTTATTTCACATCCCTACTTCTAATATACTGAAAGAATAAGCTTCCTTAATTGATACAGACTCCAGTGGAAAGCCTTCACGTTACAGCATGGATTTATGCAAACTCGCCCTTTTGGGCTGTAAAAAAATCAAATGAAATCTATTGCAGCAGACAATGTTTATGATTCACATTTTAGTTGTTGAGCTACTCACTAAAGGTGTGCGCGATCTTCTGGTTTAGCATAATAGGCTGGTTGTTGCTTGGCTCGGCCGCACAGAACGTCCCCAGATCTTTCACGGCAAATTGCTCGTATAATCGCGATGTGTCGATTTCAATCCTCCCGCTGCACTCCTGTACCCAGAACGATTTTGCAATCTGCCAAGAAACAAATTAATTCAGGACTGAGACAACTACATTGCACGAAGAAATCAATGGGAACATTTCAAAAGAGCAACAGCAGGGAAGCTAGAACTTCCCAGAACAAAGAATAATGCACAGCAATGATGCAACGTGATCAAATAATCAAGTTGAACAAATTGAACCTGTCTTTGCCACAATAATAAAACACTGCATTTTAATATGAAACATGTCCACTAATGAGACATTTGTTAAGCTTTATAAGTAAATGTACATATAAAGTACAAATATTGATTGTGACAGTTACCTCTTTGCCAACTACGTCCCAGTGGAAGGCCTTGGTGAGCGGCGTTCTTGGCTTCATCCCGAATTTTAAGGGGCAAGGGGGTGGGGCTGGAGGTGGGTTGCTTGGCCATGAAGGTTCTTTAACAAGCGACGTTGTGGATGAGGGTGTGAGGGCTTGTGGGAAGGTGGGTTTGGATGAGGCTAAGACATCAGGGGAGGTTGGCGATGGGACGGGAGGCGAAACGTCAGGCCCGATGACGTCAGTCTTGCTTTGCCTGCGAGGTTTCGGAATAGGCTTCGCGCGACTCGCGTCTGATGACTGGCCTTTATCGCCAGAAGGGAGATTTGCATTTTCGACTGCTGGTTGGTTCGTATCGTCCAAACCGCCACATGGCTCAAGCTCCGAGTTGGCGTCCTCTCCGTCCTCAGCTATGCTGAGATGTGCTAGAGGATTTGGTTTCACAGAGCTGCTTCCGTCAATGGACTTCGTCTTCCAGCCCGAGCACAGTTCGTCGATAGCCTGGACCCAAGCATCTCGCTCCCTCTGGACGGACCCGGGGGCGGACGTTTGATCTGGCGGAGGGACCCGGAACCTGCAATAAATCCACACAACTTCACTCAACACCCCCCCATTGGCTGAGATTTCTCTGGTAACTGTTACTCAAGGCCTAGATTTCTTCACTCGAAAAAAAACACCCAATATGAAATAGAACTGCTCTCAAACCTCCATCAATGCCACGCAGATATCTTGTAATAACGTCTGTACAGAGATCACTTCACTTCTCTTTGGCCCATGCAACACCCTGTTATGAGAAAATTGGCCCAGCTGATTTCCCTTAATCCTGTTAACAAACATCTGGCAACGTAACCTCCTTAGCTGAATGCAGAACCAACTGCTGACTGAAAAAGACACAAAACGTAGACTTTTCCAAGGTTCTGCGGTCATTTGAAGACAAACGCGTTGATAATTCTCACTCACTGGTACTCATTTTTGTGGGTGATCAGTGTGAACATGTCGGCGATGTCGGGTTTGTGTACGCTGGTGTCGCCATCCGACAGGTGAATCACGATGGACGAGGGCCCCGAGGACGTCCCGTTGCCGTTTGCGGGGCCACGGTGCTTGAAGGGGTCGAGCGTGAGCTGACCCGGGTGCAGCTGCACTTCATATCTGTAACAAACCGGGGAATGTGATGTCGGCCACAACAACAGCATCTGTTAGGACTTTTGTGCGGAAAACTATTATATCAGATATCACATCTCAAATTAGAGTGTGGGCGCAAAAATAATTCACTGTTTGAAATTTTTTTGTGAATTTGTAACTGAATTTGTCTGAAACTCTTTCTCATTGCTGTCTCAGCTACACATTTGGGTGAAACATCCGTACTTCACCCATTTGAAGGAGGCCAGGCCGCCCCGGTGCAGCAATAAGACGCCTTTCTGAAGACTCTGTGATGCATCAGGCTGCTGAAGTTTTTCTGCATCGTCACTGTATATGTTCCCATAAATGATCTGATTCACAAGCTGTATCATCTGAGTATCAGGAAAGAAAAGTCCCGATGTAAACATCCGTTACAAAACAGAAAAGAAAAACAAGACTTGATATCATGGCAAGATATTAGTGTTATAGAAATATTGTGAGAATAGAGGTTGTCTTCTCGCCCGAAGTTGGCTGGGATAGACTCCAGCTCAATATCAATTTGGTGAACACATTTTTGGATTTTCTCAAAGTCTCCAAGCCGTAGCAAATGATTTTCTGGTTAATAATATATTTAAATGTAGACATTAATATGAATTCACCGTGTTCTTGTCCTCCAGCGAAGTGGCCTCCAGTTCATAATCATGATGACCTTTGAAGGAAATGGTGAACCTAGAACCAACTCCATCGTCACAGCTTTTGACAAGGAGGAAGGGAAGTTGTCGTTTGATGATGCCTTTCTCAATACTGCAAAGCATTTTGGTGTTCAAATCGATCTGGGTTTGTCACAAAGAGAGGGTTCGAGTTTGTGCACATCAACTGCAACACAGTCAAAATGGATCATATTTCATCTTCTGAATTCTGAGCTAGCAGGCAGGTCCAAATCAGAACTGAATCTCAAGAACTATTGATGGGATTGCCATTTAAGGTTTTATAGACATCCCCACATGTTGAGTCTGACTGACATTGTTGGTCACCTGACTTGTCCTCTTCAAATTGAGTTCACATGTTCATGTTCCGCTGAGGATGAGTTGGAATCCCTTTGAGGATCAATTAGTTTTGGACATAGTGTACCACATAAGGTACGTTTTCAGCCTTAATCTTTGGTTTATGGTCGTTAACCTGCCAAGTAAATTACCCTCCCAAATCAGCCTGGTAAATACCCTGTATGCTGCACAGTATACATTCTGTACATCATGTTAGCATAGCCACCGTGAGCATTTCAGCATGCTGAACCTCAAAGCTGTACACGTGGCCTCCCAGAGCTCCAGGGATGGCTAAATCATGTTTGCCTCACCTGAAGAACCCTCTTCTGCCATCTGTAGTGGCTGTGTTTGTGAACACTGAAGTTGTACTGCAAGGTTTTAGGTTCCTAAAACCGCCACAAAAAAAAAGAAAAATGGTCAGACACGAATACCTGATGGGAAAGAAGCGTCATAAGAACACGATATCCTGTGTCCTCTATCTGTTTCTTGCTAAGGAATGTACACCAAACGGCTGCTGCATTCCTTTAAAAAAAACTGGGTTATTCAAATTGGCCACGGACAGAGAAACCAACCCAGCAGGCTGAGCAGGACATCGGCAACAATATTTGCGGGACATATTTCCTCCAAAGTTCCTCAGTCACAGTCATTCAAAAAGCAGTTTTAGATACATTTCTTTAAACTGATTACTGTATGCCTTGCAGAGATGGGGAAAGCTGTAAACACGACATCATTGTTTTTAAGCCTCCAACTTTACTGCATTAGTTCATGTCCACGGCTTTCCTGTTGTTTACAACAGCTGTTTCCAGTGAAAAAGCACTAAAGACTCCCCTGCCCCCAATTCTTTATCGAAATAGAGTAGAAAACTACGCCGTGCTCCACATCAGGTTAACGCACTTCAGGATCACAAACACAACAGTTTAGAAACCTCTTCGGCCGCTGTGTTCGGTTTGGGCAGCTGCATCCCGTCCTTCCTGGCCTGGTTCAGAGCATCTTCGATGGACAATTCTCCGCTCTTCACCTTATTCAAGATGATCAGCTGCATCTCATTGGTCAACTGAAATGCAAGGTGCATTTTCATTCTTTTTAAGAATAAAGTAAACTCTATTGTGAACTAAGCATACCGTATGTGATCCATTCTGGTTAATATTTCCCAAAATATGCATGGTGGTGTGACCAAAACTAGCCCAGTAAAGTGTGCTAAGCAAACAAATCATAGAGTTTTGCGCCAACGCCCTCCTTTAGCGCTGTTATACTTTTTTGTCATTTAGCAGTCATGCAGAATTGTTATTCAGCAATATTTCACCAGAAATCCTGTTAATTATTTATGGAGGCTGATAAGAGAGATTAGTTGTCTCGGACTTAACGCTCTGTGAATGTAAAAAGGAACAAGTTTGCTTTAATCAGCATTTTGCATCTTTCAGATGGACGTACTTCCTTAAATTAGTCATTTTGCATTTCTGAGTAAAACATTGTTTTCTTTGTGCGAAACTCAGGTCAGGTTGAACTGAGGAAGTAAGAAAAGCTTTAAACAGACCTGTAAATCTCCCGGTTCCACGAAGGTAACAATAATGGAAGTGAGGACTGATTTACAGAAGTGTTGATTTTACACTTTTACGATGAACTAGGACTTCATAACGGTGCTGAAAGGAGATGCTTGCTCGCTTTTTGAAGTATATCAACCTAAATCTTACCTGTGGCAAGTCCTCTGTGTGTCTTTCCTTCTTCTTTGATCCTAAATTTGGCAACATAACTGTTTAGATTTGACAAGATAATCCACACAGCCTCTCTGTGCATCCAACAGGTCCTCTGTTAATGCGAAACAATATGAACGATTTCTTTCCTCACGGCAGACATATGATTGAAATTTGTTTCCGCCCCAGAGAGAAAGCAACAGTGCTGTGATTTGTGTCAACGTCTTTACGGCCGTCCTGTTTCAGCTGAAGATTAACTTCTGTGGGGAAGTGGTAGGTAGAGGCAAGTAGAGGCATTTGGGCCACACCCACCTCAGCCCTGCTCAACCTGTTTGATGTCGACAAAGCTGTAACTGCAACAACACAATGAATAGAGAAAAAATGGTACATTTTACCTTTCACCCACCCTTCAATTATCCATTGCTAGAGTTAAATTTACTGTTAACACATAAAGCTACTGTCACAGTTTGGTTCTCTTTCCTGTTTTATTTTGCAGTTTCTTGTCTCTCGTGTCTCTGGGTTAACTTCACTTCCTGCCTTGTCCTGTGATTGCCTGATTGTCTCCACCTGTGTCCAATCACCTGCACCTCCCTAGTGTATTTAAGCCCTGTGTCCCTGTTGTCGCTTGTCGCGTCATTGTCTATGTCAGTCGTTGTTGGAGCACGTCTCAGTTTTGTTAGAGAATAAAGAGCACAGTTTTTTGAGAATTGTCCATGTTACTGGTCGTTGGTGCACATTGTCATGTCTGGTTTTGGAATAAAGAGCACTTCGTTGGAAGACCCTGCGTTTGAGTCCTGCTTCCGCCTGCACCTCCACCCACTCTGACAACTGGCCTAACCAAAGCAGAAACAAAAAGTAGACAAATGAATATTCTACTAAATTTGAACAATTTATAGTGTGTTGAGTTTTGACACCTTCACTGGTCTGAATTCAACAGAAGCACCTTCCCCCAAGTTGTACAGTGAACATGTGGGAATCCCCTCCCCTCCCCTTGAGAAAACTTCTTGGGGAATCCCTCGATCTGTAGTTTCAGCCTCTCAAGGCTGCGTGACCGACAACATGCCTGTTTTACTCTTTAACAATGCAACGTGGTATTGAAAAAAACGAATAATAATACGACTTTACACTTGTTTCTTAATTGTTCTACTCAACCAGGACGTAAAACGGCATTTAAAATGAATGAATAAATACAATTACAACGGCTGCGAAAAAGTGAATAAAAAAAATAAATAAAATAAAATGTCATCATTAGATTCCTGTAGCGTGTTAACTATTAAGTAAGCATATGTTCACATTTATATTACTTGTACGCTACATTTTATTCCGTGCGCAAACCCTCGAGACAACGAATCCTAAATTTCCCCGCAAACAATTAACGAAGTGACGCTCAATTTGGGAAATTTCGGAACGGTACGATTACTTTACAGGAAACGGTCAAGTAGAGAGAAACACCTCCCCCCCCCCTACAGGAAATACCCTTAGCTCAGCTCCTCCCTCGCGCTTAAGAAGGAAGATTTCAGACCAACATCAACACACTGCAACTATCAACCCTCCAAGATGCGTCTGTTCCTGCTGCTGCCCTTTGTGGGATTGGGATTGATCGATTATTCGGTGAGTAATACAATCAATATGTTGATACAATGTATCGTTTAGTCGTGGCATTGCTATGATGTTGTTTCAAATCATTTAATTGATGTTACACTACAATTCACAGCTATGGCGTATTTCGAAATTGTGCGCGTCTGTTTAAAAGTCACTTTCACTTTCGTTTTACTCGCAGCTGTGACCACGCGAATGTCCTTTTTCCTTTTTTATAATGACATTAAAGGAGATTTAATGCGGCGTTCGGTTTTCCGAGTAGACGACTTCTTGAAATGTTCGGGACTTTCCGTCGCGCCTCTTTTATTAAGAGGAAGTGGACCCTTCGTTCGCAGGGGACGCGGCTCTCGTTCACGTGTCACATGTGTCGTCCCACAGGCGCTGACCGCTGCGCAGCCCCGCTGTGACCCACTGACTCAGTACGAGAAGGACGGAGAGTGCTGCAAAAAGTGTGGTCCAGGTGGGTGAACACACTGCCCTGGCGGAGGCGGGTTCTTATTGACCACACACAACACGAGTGACAAAATGGCCCAGAAGCATTAACATCTGGGATGTTATTTAACATCTGGTTCAATAAACATGAAACGGTGTACAGTACAGTATTTAGAAGACTCAGATGAAGATTTCTGTTTAACATTTGATTTTGCTTTGCTCTTTTTCTTTGTCTGTTTCTGTTTCACTTTCCACATCCCAATGTCCACACCACGAGGAATAGTCTCACTTCTGGGAAGTCCTCTTATTTGACTTTTTTTTTTTTTTAAATTATTATTAGTTTTCATTGAATCTAAAATAATGACAACGAGATGTTTACTGCCTCCAGCTTTTGATGGCCTTCTCATTTTCACTATCTAAAAAAAAAAAAAGTGAACTGAATGTTACTTCTTGTTTTTCACTTCATTTTTTGTATAAAACAATTTGATTAGAGGGGGGTGTTGGGATTTTTTTTTTGTTCTCTTTTTTTTAGGTAGAGGTTGTCTGTTTCTATGCTAAGCTAACTGTCCCCTGGCTGTAACTTGGTAGTTTGCAGGCGGATAACAGAATGGTATCAATTGACCTCTCAGCAGGAAAGCCTATTTCCCAAACTGCCTAACAGTGCCTTTCAGCGACACGTTCCCTTTTAATGGATACACAAAGACGGAAATTATGCACAGGTTCATTCACTACTAACACTTGTCCTTACTGTGGGTGAAATACAGTTCATTTACCATTTCAGGGACCAGACTGTCGTCCGGCGGGTCTTGTCTGGATCCTCTGTGCACAGAATGCCCAGACGGTGATTATCAGGATGCATACACCTCTTCAAACAGTTGTCAGCGTCAACCGTACTGTGACCCAAGTAAGTACTGAAAACTGCTGCTCGATGTACACAGGAAGACTTTAGCTTGATGCAGCACTGCTCACGCCGTGTGTCTACTTTCAGATTTAGACTTCAATCGAGTCGTCAACAAGAGCAAGAAGAATCGGGTGGCCTGCATCTGCAAAGTGGGATTCCACTGCTCAAGTAAAGCATGTTTGACCTGTGTGGCGCACACAAGCTGCAAACCAGGGCACGGCGCTCAATCCACAGGTACGACGCGTGTCTTCGGCTCACGTTCAGTGTATAGAGCGCCCGGCGTTGTGTGTCGGTCAACGTGCTGAATCTCTCACCCTGTGCGTCCAGGCAACCACACGCACAACACGGTGTGTCAGAAATGCACAGAGGGCACATTTTCCAAAGGCGACTCGTGGAAAGGCGTCTGTGAGAAATGGACAATGTAAGTGCAGTGACCTCAAATTCCCACCTGAAGCCTCAGGTTACCTTTTAATCTTTGCTTGTGTACTGCAAAAAACAAACCTTCACGAGAACCACATTTCAGAAGCAGGGAAAGCCATGGAAATTATTTCTAATGAATTATTAGTATGTCATTAATAAAGGAAATAATTCAGAAAATCTACTTAAAAGAGTCAAGGGAAAATAACAGTACCATTTAAAATATATGTACCTTGAATAGGAATCTCAAGGCAGGCCCAAGAAAGAAGAAATAACATTAATATCATGTTCATGTAATTGTCACTTTAGCAGAGCACCTAATTCCCCAAAGGTGTATCCAAGCTTGAGTCTGTGTTGAATAGGACATGTAAAAACCAAGATTTATCCTTTAACACTGTGAAATCCTTTGCAGATGTGCGGATGGATATTTTGTTGAACAAAGCGGAACAGACGTATCCGACAACATTTGTGGTGAGTTGTGCGTGGGCGGACCAACTGTAGTTTCTCACACATTCGCTCTCTGCACCTGTGTGTGTGGTGTCTCTCGCTCAAAACCAGACTACAGTATGGTGGGCGATGTGTTGACTCTCCAAAGTGTGTGTTGTGGTTTTGAGTGTGTGAGTAACACCTTTCATCCAAACATTCTTTGCACTGCAGTACATCCACGTCTCAACTCCTTTTTAACTTGAATTTCTCTACTTTAAAACATAAAAGTGTGTCGGTGATTTGCTGAAAACCCATTTCCTGTTAATCCAATTTGCATTGTACTCAAAGTATCCCATTATCCTGTATTACTGGGGAGGATAAATGGTGTATAAGGTGCTGCAAGGATCAATATGTGGTTCATGTTTGTTTTTTTTCTCTTTATCTTGTCTTGCAGCGGAATCACTGTCACATACAATCACGATCGCAGTCGTGTGTTTTGTGGGTCTCCTTGTGATCACAATTGCTTTCTTTTGTCTCCGCAAATGTAAGTTTTCCTTTTTAAATGCTTTGTATGACATCTATAAAGGGTTAAAGTTTCAGTAATCCTCGTACTTTACACATGTTCTGTTTTTTTTAGGTAAACAAGGCGACAAAAAGGGGGAGGTGAAAAAGATTTTGATGGTACATTGTTGACTGCAATACACTAAATAGTAACCAGTGGCAATTACACTCTGAGAAAGAGACATTATTGTTAATGCTGGCTGTAAATAATTGAAAACAAAGTTATTTTACCTCTGCAGTGTCTCATTAGTACTCACTGATTTTATATTTTGAGTTTTATTTGCCTTCTTTAGAGTTAGATTGACTTCATATCTGCTCGCTAAATATGGCGCCGTAGCCCGAGGGTGGTTAGCTTAGCATCGCAGTAAGATTAGAAACAAGGAAAAATAGCTAGCCTCACTACTAAACCAGTTGCTGTCATTTATTTTTAAAAACAACAACATTGTGTTTTTGAACAGAACGAGTCAAGCTGTTTCACAGTATTTATGCTAAGCTAACTGACTGCTGGTACTAGCTTCATATTTAGCCGACAGCTATAAGAGAATAAATATTTTTATGTCGTCTACGAAACAACCGAATAAAGTTTAGTTCTAAAAATGTCACGCTATTATTTCAAATGACATTTAATCAGGGGTCTACGTGGTGTAACTGTGTTAACGGGGTTAAAGGACACCACGTTTCTAACTATGAGGAGGTGGCGTAATCACTGAAATTCAAAGCATGTAAACAAACTAAGAAAGTTTAACTGTTGACGTTGAATTTAAATGTTGATGATAGAAATCCCACTAAAACGTTTTCTATGCCCACAACTGAAAATATTCCACATTTCTTCTGTTTCCACGTGTGAACACTATGTCACTCTCTCGCAGGGCTGTTTTGAATCAAGTTCGGGAGACAAAGGGGAGCCAGTGAAGGAGACCAAAGTGCTGATAACGAACCCAACGGACCAAGCTGAGGAAGAGTCCCTGATGTCTGAGCTGCTTTCCAAGGAAGAGGCCGGCGTGAGGACGCCGGAGGAAAACGAGGACGAGCTGAGCCTGGCGTCACCTGATTTAGTTCTGAGTGAGAAGGGAAACTTTGTGACTCAGGAAAATGGGAAATCGACGATCCTTTCCCGACAGGAATCCCAAACGCAGACGTTTACCAACTGAAAGCAGCTTTTGTCGCGTGTCATCATGAATGCCACCTGTGTAATGTAGCCCGTTTGTACATAATTCCCCTATTAAGATGTCTGATGTAGCTGTCAGGGTGGGTGCTGGTGCAAGGAGGCAGGACCCAAACGCAGGATTCTCAAAAAACTGTGCTCTTTATTCTCTAACAAAACTGAGACGTGCTCCAACAACGACTGACATAGACAATGACGCGACAAGGGACAACAGGCACACAGGGCTTAAATACACTAGGGAGGTGCAGGTGATTGGACACAGGTGGAAACAATCAGGCAATCACAGGACAAGGCAGGAAGTGAAGTTACCCAGAGACACGAGAGACATGAAACTGCAAAATAAAACAGGAAAGAGAACCAAACCGTGACAGTAGCTTTAAGTGTTAACAGTAAATTTAACTCTAGCAATGGAATAGAAGTTTGAAGTTTAAGATGTACATTCCACTCCTGTTCATGCCTTGAACTAGTGCCATGCATCTATGCCATTGTTTTATATGTGTTAATTGTATTATTTTGTATTAGTATAAATATTAAAAATCTATATTTTCACTCTATGCAAAGTTGTGTTATGGGTTTAGTTGAGTATGAAAGACACATGAAGTTTACAAACATTTGCTTTTGCATTAAAATTCATGCCAGTGCAATATTAATCCATGAGAGTGTTCCTTTTCCAGCTATTTGTGAGTGTGTCATAATACCCGGAGAGCTGTCAAGAGAAAGTAATGTCCTACATCCGCGTGTCGAAAATCCTCACTTAAGTCCTGATCCGTTGGTTTCCATTTTGGAAGAATGGCCGTGCTAAAAATGAGAGGAATCAGTTACCTGCAGTTCACCTCTTCAGTGGAGCCACGAGATGATGGGGAATGTACGGTGGCCGAGAAGGTTCAGACAAATACAAAAGCAACAACACAACCGCAAACGCCACAACACAACACGAACGCCGCAACACGAAAATACAAAAGCCACATCACAACCGCAAATGCCACAACGCAACACGAACGCCGCAACGCAACGCGAAAGCGAAAACGGAAGTAGCTGCCCACGGGAGCGAGCGTATTTTGGAGGAACGCCCACGGGAGCGAGCGTATTTTGGAGGAACGGAGCTGGAGGATGGCAGATCGTTTAAGAAGTAAGTGAAACATGATTCCTTACTTTAACTGTAGCCGCAAGGAATCATGTTTCACTTACTTCTTAAACGATCTGGCATCCTCCAGCTCCGGTGTTACGTGCCGACTGGGTTTTTGAACCTACTGGTTTGGCTACGCGTGCGTGTTTGTTTTGCCCCGACAGCGGCAGATGTTGTCTGCCTCGGTCACCTGATCCGTCACACAGTCGCAAACATATTTCTGAAAATGTTCAAAATGTATCCCATATCCAATGCAGCGGTTATGATTGTATAAGTGAGCACTACATCACTGCCACGTATAAAGAAATAAATAAAAGAACATACGTTTATTAAAAGATCGCCACAACCTGGATTCGAACTCGCAGTCGAGCAAAATAGCAAAACTTTATAAGACGGCGGCGCTACGCCGTCGGCCAACCGAGCTGTCAAATGCCGCTACTGATTTCACTACTTATCATGAAATTGCAAATCGTCAGTGGCAAGAACATCTTTTGGTTCAGGGTGAGCCAAGACAACTGGTTTTTGGTGGCGTAGCGTGAAATACATAGTTCTGTCAGGTTTTCTAGCACATTGCCCAAGTAGGATTACTCTCTTAATAACATCTAAACGCGTAGCCAAACCAGTAGGTTCAAAAACCAGTAGGCACGTAACAACGGAGCTGGAGGATGCCAGATTGTTTAAGAAGTAAGTGAAACATGATTCCTTGCGGCTACAGTTAAAGTAAGGAATCATGTTTCACTTACTTCTTGAACGATCTGCCATCCTCCAGCTCCGTTCCTCCAAAATACGCTCGCTCCCGTGGGCGTTCCTCCAAAATACGCTCGCTCCCGTGGGCAGCTACTTCCGTTTTCGCTTTCGCGTTGCGTTGCGGCGTTCGTGTTGCGTTGTGGCATTTGCGGTTGTGATGTGGCTTTTGTATTTTCGTGTTGCGGCGTTCGTGTTGTGTTGTGGCATTTGCAGTTGTGATGTGCCTTTTGTATTTTGTGTTGTGGCGTTCGTGTTGCGTTGTGGCATTTGCGGTTGTGTTGTTGCTTTTGTATTTGTCTGAACCTTCTCGGCCACCGTAGGAATGACATGACATGGCTTGACTTAGACATTAAAACAAGGATACAAGTTTCAATGCAGTTGATGAAATAAGCAGTAAAAAGCATCCACTTCATATTTGAATCTGGCTTAATCAAAGGCAGCACAAATAGTCTTCAGTCTTACGTGTAGGCCACGTGTGTCCCATTTACTGAATCATAACTGAATGGACCCACCCGCGTAGTATGGAAGGAATAAAACGGGCTGTAGTTCCACTTGATGTCCTCTCGGGGGCGCTATAGGTTCCCTGCTGCAGATTCAGCTCATCAAACAGGTGCCCCGCCGGTGAGAAACGTTCTGTGTCAAACTAAAACTGCAGATATGAGGAGTGGAAAGGTGTAATTAAGTGCTTCAACTCGTTTTATAATCATCCCTTAACATTGATTGAAGTCGTGTGATATTGTATTCTATTCATGTGTTGGTTGTCAGATGAGAGCTAATCTGCCCCCTGTGTGTTCCTGTCTGTAGGGATTTGCATGGAGAGGCAAATGCCAGAAGACAAGGCAACAACGCCCCCAGGGGCTTTCTCATTATCCCCGGATTAATGAAGGTACAGCCCTTTGAATTTACACGGACATTTGTGCGAGTCCCTCCTCCGGACCCCAAGCCAAACTACAACTTTGCTGCTGCAGACTTATCTGAAATACATTTTATATTGTGGCCATTTTCAGGGAGAAGCTGCCTTTAAATATAAGACAAATCAGGTCTGACGTTTTTTTCAAAGCGTAATTGTGGGGATTAACCAGCAACCATCTGACCATAAACCTGCTTGGGAAGATTAAACAGACTCTGTCGGGTTTGATATGCAAACTAAGGCCAATACTCTCTTCATACTCAATTTACATGAATACATTCTCTTTTTGTCTTCCATGTGAATTTAAGGTTGATGTTGAAGAAAATGCCACCGTTAGTGCAGAACCCTCATTAACACGAAGTAGTCTAACTTCTTGGGATTCATAATAACAATAAAGCACGAGGCTGTCCATCTATCTGAGGTGTAACTGTATGAATGCGCCATTATGTCCAATACAGCAGTAGAACAAATGTCTAGAAGCAGACTTTATTTAAGCAAAATATTTATTCATGAACAGACAAAGGGAACATAATTTACATGTTGGCGATGGAAAAAATACATCTACATTTATTTACAACAACACGTCTCAATCTTTGGTCTCAAAACAGGGTTTCATTTCACTGCAAACTTCAGGAATAACCGACCAAAATCCCTGAGGTTTGAACGTTTTTAAAGTGCATAGATGTGGAAAAGTGTCTCTCTCTCTCTCTCTCTCTCTCTCTCTGTGTGCCTAAATACCCACTCAGACAACTTCCCGAGTGGTGTAACACGACGGGACGAACAGTCCGTTTCTCGAAGCCCACTCAGCCCACAGTTTCCCGGCCGGGCGGTACACGTTGTCCAGGGGTTTCTTGACCGTCTCCGAGGTGGCGGTCTCGGCCAAAGACCAGATTTTGGGTTTCTGCGCGCCAATGTTCTGTTTGCCCTCCGACGCGGGCAGCGTGCGCTCGGAGTCGCCCTCTCCGACTCTCTCGACGAGTGCGACGAGCTTCCCGCCGCCGTCGCGCTCGCTGCTCGGCGGCCGCGGCGACTCCGAGCGCGCGCCCGCGCACTCCGAGCTCTCCAGAGCGCCGTCTCCGCGCTCGTCCGCGCGCGCAGGGTTGCCGCGCGGCTCCTCCTCGTCCAGGTGACAGCTCGGCGTGGAAACGTCGGCGTCGTCGCTCTCTCCCTCCTGCTCGTCCTCGTCCTCCTCCTCCTCCTCCTCGTCCGATTTGCCCTTACACGCCCAGCTGACCCGGTTCTCCTTCTTAAGGCGCCGTCTCGCGTTGGCGAACCAGGTGGAGACCTGCGTGAGGCTCATTTTGGTGATGATGGCGAGCATGATTTTCTCGCCCTTGGTGGGATACGGGTTCTTCAGGTGTTCGTTGAGCCACGCCTTGAGCGCGCCGGTGCTCTCTCGGGACGCCACTTTGGCGACCCTGCCGGGATCCTCGGCCGCTCCGTGGCGGTACGGGGGATAGAAAGGGCCCCCGCGAGCCAGCAGCGCGTGATGGTAGGGAGATGCGGCCTTCAGGTCAAACCCGTGGTTCTGAAAAAACAGAGAGAAGGAAGGTCAGAGCAAGCAGAGGAGTGTCGGTGGTGCGCAATGACGCACGGGTTGGGCAACCATTGACCCAGAGTGCACGCTTCGATTAGTTATAGACCGAAATGTAGTGAAGAGAAAACGATGCAGAGGTTTAGGGTTATTCCGGAAAAGTTTAAGAAACTTAACATAACATAAGTTCAGTACAACTCAAGTGTGGGGAATCTTCGTTACGACTTTTTCGGAAATAAGTTGTGAAGCTTATCCCAGATCAGATTTTACACGCGTCTCTGTTCACAATTAGGCTGTGACGATTCCACGAGCTTTTAACGCGAAGGCTTTCCCTTAAATCTCCAACTCACCATGTGTGCGATGTGCCGGTGGTGCGCATAGGGGATGAAGTTGTATCCCTGTAGTCCAGAGTACGTTATCGGAACTCCAGCTGCCATCGCAGCCAGATGCTGAGCCTGTTGTTGCTGCAGACCCGGCGGGCATCCCAACAACGGGATCTGATATCCAGTCGGCATGCTGACGTTCCGCTCCAAGAAAAAACTGCCAATTCCAGTTTGCGATGCGGGCATCTTTGCTGCGTCCCAGCTATTCGGCTTCGAGTGGCGATCCGACCTCCTGCAACTATTTATACACACCCAGCTGCCAGCGAGTGTTCGTTGGAGGGGGGGGGGGGGGGTGGTGCAGGGGGAGGTGCCACTGGTGGTGACTGACAGCTACGTTCAAAAGACCCACAGCTTTCACTGGCAACAAATCCCATCAAAGAGGCCCTCCGCTGTTCCTTTTAGCGTTTTTCGCGGAGAGGCCAGATCTGCGCTGCTTATCGCGACACACGATTTGTTTGTAAAGAACTTAAGTTTCAATGCATATGCAACATTTGTCTTTTGAGGAGTGAATGGAGATTCGGGGTTAACCGTCAGTTCATATTTTTGTTATACAGTCTTTAGATAATGCCATTGATCTAATTTTAAAAACGTTTTCAACTCTTTTTACATATGCAGCTCTCAAACACAAGAATACAACAACGACATCAATTGCATTTCTTCTGACGTGATATTTTCTATTTGAGCATTTGCATTTATTTTTATTTGAATTGTATTGAACTTCTAGTTTTCAAGACACTTACCACAGTTTGATGTGTTTTTTAATGACGAATTTAACACTTCGCATGTCTAGCACTAATCAACCGGGAGCTTTGAAAATGACCTGAATTCAGTTAACAACATCCCGCGAGGCTCTGCTGTCGATTATGACACGTCAGTCCCTACAGATCTGTAGTTTTGTGAATTGAATTAACTATCTCAAAGTCATTAAATTACGCGAATAAACAATTCGATTACGTTTTACGCACGCGTAAAAGTGTCACTGGACCGACGTGAGACACTCCTTGCGGACTTTTCATTGAATGAAAATGACCAAGTTATGAAGTGGCCTCTCACGTTCTTTGTGTTTGTTCATTTATTGGCTGAACCATAACAAACGTCCCTTTACATGTCGGATGGCATTGTTGTGAATGACGCGCAACGTTTCAATGGGACTAATTAAACGAGGTTAAGCGAAACAGGTGTTGACTAATGTATATGATAATTGTGAGATAACAGATGCTAATGTGTGTGTGTGTGTGTGTGTGTGTATGTGTGGAGGGGGTTGTTGGAGATAAGAGGAGAAGATTACACTTATTATTCCACCCCCCCCCCCCCCCCCCCCACCTTCATGCCCTTCAAAAGAGCCACATAAGCTCGGTGTTTGGGTTCAAGGGAGCTTCACCTCTTTTATCTTGCATCATTTGTATTATTATATTAAACGCATTAAGAGGGGTGGTGATGCCCAGATGCAGATGATACCTAAAGCCAGTTTAAAATATTTATTTTCATTTTTTAGATGAATGACTTTTGTTTAGATTTATATTCCTCCGTTGTTGATGCTTTTTAGTCTTAATCCAAAATGTAGATGTCCAATGTTATATTTGAAATGCTGTGAGAGGCTTCAATTCGGCTCAGGAGTTTGTATTTACTCTACAACTCCTTCAATAAGTGGCTCTGGATTTGCTTTTGATAAAACTCCTGAAAATCCATAGGTTTATTTTGAATAATGCTTTTGTTATTCAACTCACCTCTTATATTTGTTATAAATAACAACACTTGCATGTACGTTATGAAACACATTAATGTTCATTTAAAATGCAATAAATACGAAATGAATCATTGGAAAATGGAAAGTTTTGCAAGTTACAAAAACGTCTACAATCAACCAATGTTTATTATTAGCCATTATAACAAGTGTATGAACGCCGTTTTTCATCTCACTTGCAGATTTACGAAGAAAAAAAAACTTCAAATTCTAAACATATAATTATAATGTGTTTTCAACGGTAAATGCATGTCAAGAAATTGGAATGTTCCTGGAAGAAATGCTGAAACAATTCATAGAGTACAAAAAAACATTTTACCGAAGCTAAAACGCGGTGACGGAGCAGGGAAAGTAGGCATTTCTTTGGGTTGCACAGAACCATAAAACAAATTTGAACAGGAGCAACAATAGTCCAGCTGGAGTGCAAAGAGAAGGAGGCCTATGGCATCACTAGTCTACGTCTCACAACACAAACAGCTCAGGGCAGCGGCCTTTGTCCCTCTTGTAGAACCTCTTTTCATTCTCTTCCTCTCTTGGCACAATGCAGGCGTTGGTCCTGCTCTGACAGGTCGAATTTGTTCTGTTTGCCATTAGGATGTCAGTCGTTTGCAGGAGAGAGAAGTGACCAAATGGAAGACGATTGTTCTCAGCACCCCAAGAGATACAGTACAAGATAGCAAAGAGGATGGAATTAGCTTTTTCTTTTTTTTTCTGTGAGAAGAAAAGCCATTCCTCTGCATTGTAACAGTGCTGTGAACCTAATCCTGTGTATATTCAACATAACCCGCTGCACAGAAAGGCCCGGGCTTCGGATGAAAAACGCAGAACGACGGTGCAAGGGGGGGGGGAGGGCTAATGAGCAGATCGGGACAAAAGGTTTAGGTGTGACCTGAATTACAAACAATCCCCTTTACCTGTGAGCTACAAAGGGGCGAAACACGCAATTAGAATAGCCCCTCGCTAGGTGTGAACAAGACGACAAAAGCCTAAAGAGAATCCGCTGAGTCTTCCACACCTACTGCTTGTTAGTTTATATTTACTGCACCAGATACTGAAAGGGGGGGGAAGATGACAGAAACTGAGCCAGAGGAGATAATATAATTATATTCATTTTATCGGGGGAAGATGCTCTGGACTTGGACTTAAAATTGCATATTTTAAATGTGTTTTCAGACAGAACGTTAAAAAAGAAAAATCCCAATAAAGACAAGCAACAACTCGTGAAAGAAATGAACTCAGTGAGAAGCACAGATAATCAATTGAAAACAAATGCATAATGGTCTCGGACCAGAACTCCCTAATGAGATTTCCCCGGGGCACCAACACAAATGGAGAGATGTAAGCAAAGTGTGAATGTTATCAAGCTCTCCCACCTCTCCACTATCTGACCCCCCCGGACCCCCCTCCACTCTTTGTCCTCTGTCACTACTCTTATCAGGACCACTCTATCATTCTTTCAAAATAGTAGTGCCGCTGAAACCGCTTGCAAATGTAAGTATGTCTTTGTTGGGGGCCGGGCCGGGGCCCGCCTCCCCCAGCCCCCTCCCGGGTGCAGCCTGATTGACGGCCCTCCGCTGGGTGAGTGACAGGCGGCGTCGGTCAGGCCCGCGATGGCCTGCGTGACAGCTGCTGCTGCCAGTTGCGTCCCTTCGTGTTGGGCCCTGCCCTGGATCCCCCCCCCCCCCCCGGCCTCGGCCCGGTTTGCCCCCGTGTGGATCCCCGGTGTGTGTTCGTTGTGGCAGATTAGCTCGTTAGTTTATCACAACCGTACGTATGCAGCCATAGTGGTTGTTTCGGTCCCATTGGCAGACTGGCTCTATTCTGCCTTACAGACACTTGCCAGTTTCTGAGTATAACAAAGTAAAATTAAGATATTCTTCAGCAATAACATGGCACTCCTGTGGAGCAGTTCTTAGCAGTATACCAACAATGAATTCCCAGTTTCTAACACACTACATTCTTGTAGTTTGCAGACCAGATGAACTTTTCTGGCTTTTCCTATGCAGATAAGGAGTTTGTTTCACAATAGTATCATTCATCCCTTCATTCCATCAGACGGCTTTGAGCTACATTAGTGTCAGTGTTGTACATGTTTATATGCTGATAAGGATACTTAAAGTTCTCCTATTAACTTAACTCCACTTCAGTTGGAAGTTTCCTCGTTATGTTTCTGTCTTTTATCTCTACAATAGGAGATGTGCAGCATATCTCTCAACATCGTTGAAAATGGTTGTAAATCCAATGTTTCAGAGTTGTATCCTCTTAACTTTAGGCAGGTTCTGCATGCAGATGAACAAACTGAAGTCCATGCATCTATCATTTTCTCTCTTTAGCCTCACGCAGAGCAGCTAATGAGGTTATTGGGCATTTGTGACGTGACATCTACATTTTGGCCTATTTGTGAAACAATGGTAACAAGGAAACCCGGGACATTGGGCTCTGTGTTTTCCAACTCAAAATAACAAAGCCAAGCAGCCGCTGGTGGGAGGCTGTGCTCTCATGGAAATGAGCAACTGAACCAACAATGTAGCGCCTAATCTCTTCAGAGAGAGGAATCAGTTACACAGCAGTATGCACCCCTCAATGCTTTTCATTAGAGTCAGCGTGCTATTGAAACAGTCACTCCACCCCCCTTACTCGCCCGCAAACACACACACACACACACACACACAACCATCGTGTGTAGCCACAGGCCCAACTCATACAAGCACTAGATACAAGGTGGCCCCCCGACAACAGAAGGGTCGAAATAAGTGGGGCAGAGGGTGGTATGGGGGTGCGATGCCTCAAAGCATCGGATTAGAGTTAATGTGCCCTCCCTGGGTTATAATCTCTTCAGAGGGGGACTTTGTTTGAGGGGCTTGAGGGCAGTAAGATAAGTATCTATTACAGAAACTCCCTCTTATCCCCCCAAACATCCTCGCTTCAAAAATGAAGCACAAAAACACTTGCCCCCGTCCCCCTCTGTGTCGTCTGATATCCAAGACCCAGAAGCAAGTGCTGCCCTTTTCAGCTAATCAGGAATTAAGGTCTAAAGCCGTATGGAGAGTTCGCAGGCCCCATATTTACTCCATCTGTAGCCCACAAAGTCAGGTAGTTTAAAGTAAGATCAAAGGCGGCTTAAAAAACCTAAGGTTATTGTATTGAGAGAAAGGGAGGGGGGGGGGGGGGGGGCGGTATTATCACGAGTTGCTCTTCTTCTCTGCTTCGTATGAGGAGAAACTGCGTGTGAGCAGCCAGCAGAGACACACAGTGACTTTCAACTGTGCTCCAAGTGACCCGTGCACCAGCAAAAACCGCATGAGGAGTAAAGCACCGATACAAAGTTTGATGTAAAATATAGTTTATTACTAAAATACATTCATTATAAATATTACGCAAAAGATGTGATGGAAGCAGGGTTTTCTTTTTAGTTTAGATTACACAGTTACCTTGAAAACAAACTCCCTTTTACAACGGCACTGGATTATAAACAAATGGTCCTAAATGTGCAACTGAATCCTGCTTGAAATGGTTAATTAATCACAAACATGACACATTTCTTTGATGGACTGGCCTGTTGTCGTCTCATCAATAGTTGCAGCCGGTTTTGTTGCTGCATTGGTGCAGCGTTGCATTCACAGGCTGCTTGGGAAAACAAGCAGATGGGCAGGAAAAACTCAAACTCGGTTAAAGCAAATGAAAGAATTGAGTTGCATCACAAAGTTGTTGAACATTTGAACATTCATCAATTCTTCATTGTCAATCAAAGATTGGGAGGTGGGTCAAAAAAAGGGTTGTGTGTTTGTTTCTTATGCGTTAAGGGGGTATCTTAAACTACTTTATTGTTGTTATCATTAATGGTTAATAGAATCTCTTTTTTTTAAGTCCACATAAAATATAAATAAGCTGTAGAATTGTATGCTGTTTAATCAAATCCAAATAATGTTGTTCTGGCCCCTAGTTTTGTAATTGTAAATTATTTATTTAATATAATTGAATTTAGAGTCTGATGCCACACTCACATGAACCTACAATAACAGCTGAGCAAAAAAAAATCAGTCATTTTAGGCACAAATCATATTTAATAGACCAAAACATAAAAAACCAATGTTCCTTTTTCAAAAGGAAACTTATTTAAGCTTCAGGTCACGTCATTCAACTCCTCACTGGATCATCTGCACCTCTTTGCAGTCCAAATGTCTGCTTTTGGTCTGAGCGCGTTTGGAATCTCAAGGCATTAAGTAACACTTGTCAACATTCATTCAAATGTGTAACGGCTTCAGGAAATACTTTTCATGGTAAGCAAAAAAAGTGTGTTAATGCTAGTACACGTATAAGCAAAGCAAACCGGGATGAGCTGTGTATCCGTATAACAAATATACACATGTCACACTTCCACCGCATGCATTTCAATGTATATATATATATATATAGGTATAAATATACATGCATGTACAATTTAAGTGAGTGTAGGAGACTTAGCAGAGTTAACATTCGTACCCCATGAGGGGAGGGGAGGGGGGGGGGGGGGGTTCTCAGCGGGAGAATTTTCTTGGTCTGAATGGAGGAAGGGCGAGCTGATGCGACGGCGTCCTCTCCTCCTCTATAGGAGCCAGCTCCTCTGCCGAGCCCCACTTCTTCTTGGAGTGAAACAACGACGCCAGCTTCCTGTTCCTGTTGCGCTCTCTGGCCTGAGTGACCTGAAACTCTGGGATTCCAAAGTGGCGAAAAGAGAACACGATGAGGGAACGCTTGGGATTTCCATAAATTCAACTTAAGAAATATATCCTCCTCAAGACTGCGGCTGAATAATGGAACCTTGCTAACTGTCACGTGTGCAATAAAAGCTGGAGATGTTGGTCATCTTTAAGTCTGCGATGCTTTACTTCTGAAATTACACTCATGTATAATGAGTAAAGGTAAGAAGAGGTGCTGGTGGAAGTCTGTGTGCTAAGCTAAGCTAACCAGCTAATCAACAGAGAGTCATTTAGGTGGTATTGATCTTTTTTTATTTTTATTTGGCATAAACAAAAGTGGTACTGATCTTGTCGTTTAACTTTTGCAAAGAAAGGGATTAAGTAAATTTCCCAAACTGTTCCGTTTCAACAGAATCAGCATTAACAAATGTATTCAAATTGTAATGTTGTGCTTGAGACAAAACAATCCAAAGACTTTTTCTAACCTTCAACCTTTAACTCTTTATGAGAACATTCATAACAACTATATCGACAAATTGCTGCAGTAATGTCCTTTCTATATTCTTTCAGTAAACCTTCTGTCACCTCAATGTTGGGCTTCAGGAAACGGCCAAACATAGTTTATAGAATAATACAAAAAGAACAACATTAAACCAACAAAGTAATGGATTATAACATATTTATAGAAACACTTTTTTCAACCCAATTCAGCAGCAAACAGTAAAAGTGACTCACGCAGCTCGCAGTCTTCCTCCGGACCCTCTGCTTCTTTGATGTTCAGATAATGGCCGGCAAAATGGCCGCTGTAGTCCCTTAAATTTTCTCTGGCCCCTGATGAGAACAGAATAAAATCTCTGAAAGCTGAGGCTTTAATCTTGGGAGGCAGCAGGTAGCTACTTCCCTGAGCCGTTGGATCCTAGAGCTTTAATTCAAATATCAAAAGTTTAAAAATAACAACCCACTGTCACTCACTAAAGTGCCGAAGGGCCTCTGCAATGCTGCTATTGTGCATCAATGGCGCGGCTATAGAGGTTAAATGAAAGCAGCTTTTACCATATGTCACTATGAGGAGGTCCAGAATATTCCGATGACCATGTAGAGCTGCAATGTGTAAAGGCGTGTATCCCTGCACGACAGAAGGAAAGCATGCATCAAGGACGGTTTTCACTTCTCGCTGACTCATCAAAGGAGGTCGCTTGACATTTTCACTTCATGTTGAGTTCAAGGGTATAAGTGTGGCCAAGTGCTGGAAGGGTTTAGTACCTACCCCCTTGAGTTTCCCAGGGCCAAACACAGCCAATGAAAACAATGTGGGGGGGGGGAAAAATGTACAAATTAGCAAAGGTTATGGAAACATAAGATAATGATAAAAAAAAAACATAATTGCTTGACAATTTGCTGAAAATTGCATAGTTCTAGTGGTGTGCACGCTGGCATAGAGACGCTCTGTTTTGGGAAACAATTAACGTGACATGACATGATTTATTAGCGGAGTACTCCGGCAGCCCGGCAGCACAATGCTGCCATGCATTTGCACAGCTGGATCATTTAGGAGCATTACATCACTGAGGGGCACAGAAGCAGAAGAAACCGGCAGCCATCTTGCTGACCTTTTATATGTTCTGTAAGTTCAAATCAAACAACTTACATACCCATCGCTCCCCGATTAAAAAGCTGGATACTCACGTGCTGCAAGAAATAAGAATAGCATAATTTAATCAGTGATGAAAACTGAAGATCATATTGTTAAATATATCTGATAGAAACCAAGCTACTATGACCCCAGTACCTGTGCTGCTGCCTAAATATTATTGATTCATCGTAAATTTAAAAAAACAGATGCTGATTTATCTGAGTGTTGAAAGTGAACATCATAGAAACTTTTAAAATAATTTTAGAAAGACTGATGCAAGACAATCCCAATGAGAGATTGCATCGAGTTGCAGAAGCTGACGAAACGGAGCCCGGACTACTCCAGACGCTGTTGTGTTGCATCATGGGAAATCTAGAGACCCATACTTTTGGAGCTTGACTAATGGATTCTTTATGTTGAAATATCTACCTCTCACACAAATCCTCCTAGTTTATTCATGTGTACTGAAAACCTCTTAAAAATGATTTCCTAAAATGAAAAAAATAATTGTTTACTTCTTTTTATTATTACTCAAATCAGTGTATTTAAAAAAAAAAAATGCTTCTCTGTGGCTTTGTTTTGCAAATGTATTTCTGTGTATGTCGTTCACAGGTAATTAAAGAATTTCCGATAGCATTTACTAAATAGCACGAGTGCCCCATGATGATACAAAACATAATGAAGAGGACAAAATCCACTTGCACTCACTGATTTGGTGTTGACATCGGCCCCCGCGTTAGCCACCAGGGTGGCCATGTCCTCGTTGCCGTGTTTTGCCGCCCAGTGCAGAGCCGTCTGTGTGCAACAAGGGAAGAAGAGTCATTCATGAAATGCACTTCCTCCACAGTCTCCCGTACTCTCATCCGGGGCGGTGAATGTGCTGGAGCACCCTCCCAAGTGAGGCCAGCTGTGCACAGAGGGGAGTGGACGGGTGGAGGGGCGCCTGGAAGGAGCGATGGAGGGATGGTTTCCTGCCATCGAGCGGAGCCTAATTACAAAACAACACAGCACTGTGCCCACAGTTGGGAAGGGGGAGAGGGGAGGGGGGGGGGGAGGCCGAGCGGCCTGTCAACCGGGCCAGGGGGAGATTGATGATGTTAGTGTGACCTGCAGAGTGGAGACCCACCCAAACATCAGCGCAACTACTGTCAGCACACGTCAGGGAGGAAAACAAGCGCCCCCCCCCCCCCCCGCACGACACGACACGACACCCACATGAAAAGATGTGAAAATAATGTACAACACACGCGCAAACCACATCCACCTGTTGGGAGTGGGACTGTGATCTCGCAAGCTTTCCACACACTCTTTAAGCTGCGTGATGATGGGCCGTCAGCAGGTGGGAGCGGAGCGGTGACCACATCCAACCCTTCTAACCCCGACCCCTTCACACGGCCAATCACACAGCAACCGTGGGAATTAGGTTGTGTGTCTCTCAAACATTTTAATAAAACATTTACTGGAGTTATACTTTTCTTTTTGCTCATGCTTTAGTTTTTTTCATCTTTGATGATCGTGGAAATACCCTCCGAAGATTGCTGCGAGGGGTGTTGAAACGACATCACGGGGCGTTCGTTTGGCCAGAGATGACTTGTTGAGCTGCGTGATTGTGCGAGCGAACACGACACACAAACTGGGACGAGCACGCAGGTCTCCCCCCCCCCCCCCGAGTGCTGGGCGTCTGGCGGACATATTGTGATGGATGCCGTCTGGCTCAAGTATCTCCATCTCTTTTGTCCGTCCCCTGTCACATCTTAAGACGGATTGGCGTTTTTGACAGAGGGGGGGGGGGGGGGGGGGGGGGGGGGGGGAGGGCGGCTCGGCGGGTCCCCCGGTGGGCGGGAGTGACGGACGAGGGCCCGCAACAGGATGCGGCGTCATCCCGTTCCTGCAGCCGCTCGTTTCAGGGGGTTCCTGCAGCACTATGGGCGACCACCTGTCCAATCACTCAGGGACGACCCCCCCCCCCCCCCCCCCCCCCGGCCACGCGCTCCCCAGTGAGGGAAGTGGTGGCCAAAGAGGGACAACTACCAAAGGGGGGGGGGGGGGGCGACACAATGGAAGGCAGAAAAAGGAGTGATGGGGTAATGATGTACTTACAAACTGCGTGGCGGAGGAAGTCCGTCACGGCCGGAACGGAGGCCCGCGTCCCGACGACAGCAGGGAGAAGGAGACGGGGTGAGGGGTGTGGAGGGGGGTGGGGGGGGGGGAGACAGAGCGTTAGACTTTCGGTGAGATACGGGACGTGTTCCGGCCCGTCTTCACTTTTAAGGCAACTCCTCGTTTTGGGAAAAGATCATGTGATCCCTAGAAACATTTTGGTGAGGAAAGCAGGAAAGGCTTAAGTCCTCCGGGATGAACAGTAATCCCCTTCAGTCCCGGACAAACATGTGACCCGGTGTTTGGAACACTTAACACAAACTTCTGTTTGGCGAAGGGAGGCCATGACCAGATGCAGATCCAATTTATTGGCGTTAAAAGAATGGTTCGAGGCATGTCGGTGTGTGTGTGTGTGTGTGTGTGTGTGTGTGTCATCTGTGGAACAGGGAAAGGGCTGAAGGGAACATCAAAGAGGCCTGAGGGGGACTTAGCACCTTCCCAGGGACACAAACAGCATTGTTCTACAATTAATCCCAGCCTGCTCTATTACTTTCAGATTATCTTTAAGTGGGTGAAGTCTTTGTGGGGCATTAAGACTCTCCTTAATCCCGCCCTCCCTCCCTCCCCACACACACACACACACATCTCCCTACACTTCAATGGCGGCCGCGCTATCTTGTCCGGGTGTGGATGGCGGAGGCTTAGGGCTACTCTTAGAAGGTGGTCTGCCATGGTCACAGGACAGTGTGAGAAATGTGACACAAGGGGAGGGACAACAAACATGAGCTCAAATCTCTTAAGCGCACAGGGAGACAAATAAAAGGATTTGGGTTGTCAGGGGGGCACAGGAGCTAAAAGCTATCTTTCATAATCCTTTTGATAGTGGACCTTTGAAATGCGTGATCTGGATGTTTTAACACAGGGTTCTCAGAATAGTATTAGGGGTGGGGGGAGGGGGGAAGTCTCGGCAGAAGGAGCTTGTGAAAGTTACGCAAGCAACAAAAAAAAAAATCGGCAGGTCCGACGGTGAGCCGCCGAGAGACGCAGAGACAACAACAACAATAATAATAATAATAGATTCAGTTTGAATGCAGATGAACGTCCATTCCAACAGGCTCCGGGGATCATTGAAACTTACCCCCTTGTGAAGGATGGTCGCAGTCGCCGCCGAGAGTCAAAGTGAACAGAGAGAAGCTTTTAGTCAGACGACCATCATGTGATAACAGACTACATCTACACCACAACATGCAGCATGTCACACACAGTCTGTAGGCGCCATAACAAATACTCACTGAGGTAAAGTCCTGGTTTGCACCCCCAACCCCCCCCCCCGGACCGACAAAAAAAGAACACAAAAGCATGAGTTAGTGAAACCAAGTATCCAACCTGGAAGAAAAATCAGTCGACTTTCAAGGTTTGTTCACTTTGTGGTCACCTTGCATTTAAAGGATTATTATTATTATTTGTTAATCACACACACACACACAGAATGATGGCCAATGTCCAACAGCGCAAGAAACGACTGAACCAAAGGACCTTAAAGAGCAGCTTAACGCTCCGTGTCGCACATTCCTGTTTATTGAAGATTAGGACGTTGGAAACAGACTCAGCGCCACGTTGCTCTTTGCGCTCATTGCTGAGTCTCATTCGTTGTTTATAGACTCGGTTTCTTCTGAAACGGCGGATTATCCCGAATGAGTTTGTTGGCCACGGGACGGATGCCCTGCGGGGGGGGCCACGGGACGGCGTCGCATCGGATAAACCAAGGTAGGAAGGATTTACTAAAAAAGGGACGTTTGTAACCCGTTTGAAGAGGCCACAGCTCAATATTGTTGTCAAAACTTAAGGAGCTTTGACGAGAACTTTTCACTTTTCACAGTCTGTTTTTATGCTGATTACCTTCTTAAAACAGAAAGTTGGGAAGCTCACAATGCCACATTGATTTATTCTCCTGTGACTGGTTCTCTCTGTCTCCAACGTGGCAATCTGTAATAATCTTTCAGCTCGTCCTCGTTGTTTCCTTCTAGTTTGGTTTGGAAAAAAAGCCGCCATTTGATCGCCGTGTTTCTTGCCCCACCAGAATTTTCTCATCGTGCTATTTTCCGCACAGATGTAATCATTACAAATGGCCAAATAGGTGTGTGTGTGTATGTGGGGGGGGGGGGGGGGGGGGGCCGTTACCTTCTTGTTTGCCAGCGACGGGTCCTGCCTGAGCAGGTGAGAGAGGTCAGGGACTCGAGCACCTGCAGCGGAGTACATCCACTCCTTCTCTATAGGATCCAGCTATCACAGGGAGGGGAGGGAGAGCTTAGACACACACACACACACGCACACACACACGCACGCACGCACGCACACCCTACTGTCCACATCCTGTTGTGGCCTCTATTGATAGTGCTGAAGCTACAAACCTCTAATCCGTTTCCTACAAACGAATGAGTCACAGCCAACGGACACATTTGGGAGACACCCATGGTCCCACTGCGCAGTTCAGCAGGTTACGCTTACACTTCCGTTATTAGTTTTAAAGGGACACTTCCAACGGTCTCCTGTCAGATGTATCAATTATAACCCTTTACATATGGAGAGGAAGGAAAAGGACTCACAGCGACAGTGGCGGAGCCCAAGCTGCCCGTGCTCTCCTCGTCCTGCTCGGCCTCGGACTGAAAGACACAAACACACGACCATGACTCGACGGGGACAAAAAGACAACTGGGCCGGATCGGTCGCAGCGGTCCAGCATCCACACACACACACACACACTCACTCACACACACACACTCACTCACACATACATCGATTACCACGCTTCGGTCACACTGCTGTGACGTCTCCCAGCTGACGAGACGTGACCGAAGGGCGTCAGACAGACGGACAGAGAGGTAATGAGGCAGCGAGACAAAGGTGGCGCTTTCACACATCACGGGTAATGAATAACAATCCAATTAACAATCAACCCCCAAAAAAACAACACGCCTACAGTCACGGGCCATGTGTTTCTGTCACTGTTTCGGTCTCGTTGGGTCAAGAGGGGAAAACAGCGAGCGCAGCCGTCTCGCAGTTTATACAAGTGTCGCTTGCTGATTTATGCGCCGCGAGTTTTTTTTCTTTTCTCTTTGACCCCCCCCCCCCCCCCCCCCCCCCCCCGATTCCAAATTGTTCTCAGATCACAGAGACACGACGTTAAAACACTCGGCCCTTTCAAGTGTGAAGCACCACCTGCCACACGTCAGCGTGCTGAACATGAAAAGTGGAGGTTGTATTTTTTCAGCCTTTTCCACTCTGACGTGTGCGATACTTTGCTCGCTTTTGGTTGAGAACGTTTAGAACAATCGAAAACATGGTTGAACATGAAGGAATATTACAGGACCTGAAATGCCTTTTTCATAAATAGAAGTTCTGTATCACAACCGGATCTCTACAAGGTTTTGACTAACGGTCCGAAGCTGATATTTCATTTATAGTAACAGACTACAATCAGCAAAAAGTGTTTGGCCTATTTTTCTTAAAATATAAATGAAACCATTGATGAATTAGCTCGTTTTTGGCTTGGACGTTGTGTAGCCTGTAGAAATATAACTCATTGAAAGAACGTTTTTAAATTGCAAAGGGGGGGGGGGGGTGTCGGGGATTCCCACCACACCACAGGTAATCAGATCAAGTTAATGTGATATGATTAAACAAGCTCTGTGGGGCTGTGCTGGGCTAAACATCTGCATGCTAACAATACAGATGTTTAGCAGGCCTTGTTAGTTTAGCAGAATAATTAAAACAATTTGGTCATCATTTTACGGATGGTGTTTAAAAGGAATGTGTGTGTAAAACCTTCTGGTGATTCATGAAACAATTCTCAAGACATTTCTCTCATAACCACGAATGTCAAGCTTCCTGTGGCGCTAAAGGAAAAGTGGGGGGGGGGTCACAGCGGGCAGTATGGCTTCTTTCTCTGGGACATTACAGTCGTCAATGTGATAATAACCAAGATGAATTCATCTCAAATGCTAATCTCTCGCAGGCTGAAAGGAGAGTTTTGTCCGTAGCTTAAATTCATGTCCGTTACATTGGATCTCCATGGTAACCGGTTTAAACAGCCACGGGATGTAACATGTGTTCTTTTTGGTCTGCCTTTAATCAAACTGTGTTTTACAAATGCAACAGCGCGATGTTGTTTTTTCTCTTCTCCGTGAATGCATAAAGTCATCATTTTGATAAGGATACCGTAAATGTTGCAGACCTGTTTCAGTCCAAACATAAGCTGCTCTGTTCTCTTTCTGGAGGACAAATTACATTATGAGATTGAGACAACCATATCAAAAATTTCTCAAAAATCTTTCTTTAAAAATCTTTGTTTTATAATTTGAATCTATTGTAATTCAAAATGACCAAAGCTGCTCTTGTCTCTTGCCTCAAAATCTGAACTAATACGGGGAGCGGGACAATGCTCTCCTCCTGATTAAAACCAAACTTTAGAGAGACCATAGTTAATCCACCGCAGGGCGTCATCCTGCATGAAAGCAGGATATTATAAAGAAGAGCAAAGCTGGCAGCCTCAGGTGTTGTGATTAAGAACAGCGTGTGTGAGTGAAACCTGCCAGGTAGCTTCTCACTGTGGAGCAACTGTCAACACATTGGTGTGTCCTAAATACAGAGTTCAATGGTGTGACTAATACCTTCAGCAAACACACTTAATCTGATTGCTGCCGCTATATTAACACACTTTGACATATTTCATCTGTCGAGTGTGTAGGACGTCAAGGAGGGCCACATATCTGTCTCTGGGTCGATTCTCAATCTCTTTAATGGGCACACGTGATTATTATCTTTCTAATGAGTTGCAACATGTCGCTGCTTAACATAATAACAGAGAGCTTAATTTAAATGCAGATTCTCCTCCATCGGGTCCTCCTCCCACACATATTCAACATGTGCTGCAGTGGGTTACACATCCAGGAAATACACTTAGCACCACCTGGTGGGTAGCAGATTGACCGCTAGTCAGGTTTCAAATTATGTATTGTACTGAATTATTGCAAGTTGAGTCAAATCCGAGAAAATAACATTAAAATGTCATCTTTTGTTTTTTGTTGTTTTTCAGAAAGAGGATATTGATAATGAAAATAAAAAATGTAAAAGCCAAGTGTATTTTTTCCCTATACTAAGTCTTCACTTCCAGACGCATAAAGGTTTGAGCACAAAGGAAAATTGTGTTAATGGTAAAGTATGTGGCTTCGGTAACATTAAAAACAAAGATGCATGACGCCATTTACGCCACATGATCTGAGATCATATAAACATTAGGTAAGAAAGCTGTAAAATAACCTGTTGGTTCGGGCTTTTTCACCACTCTTTAGTTCTACTGGAATTTCTTATTGTTTATCCGCATGTGATGTATATATCCATTTCTATTTCAACATTATATTTGATCATACTTTAGGCAAATGGTTGTTTCAGTATGATCAAATATTTAAATCATATACCCATTCATTTTATATTGGTTGACTTTTCTGCCTGCTTGTTCACACTCTCAATTGCAGGACATGTTGTTCTTAGAGTTGTGTACTTTGTTGTCGTCTCATTTTAGCCGGTAGTTTAGTGGTCAATGTGTTAACAAATATACTTATAATCCTTCTGCCAGTAATTTGTAATACAGAGCTTCATGTCAGTTTTTTCAAGTCGCCCCGGTGTTGAAGTGTCTCCCGGATGAGAATCAATGGTATGAAGTAAATAAATAACTACTACAATACTGATTCTCAAACTAACACATTCGTCAAACCAGGCATGCTGTGGATTTATGTCACTAATGAAGGGCACCTTCAAAAAATGGTGGCCCTGTGAAAGTGCACCGTGCCTTTTGTTAGGCTGAACCAATGCTCTCAGCATCATAGTCCTGCCTTTAGTTTTTGCAGCCTTGTTTGGGGATAAAAAGTGTGAGAAATGAGATGCATGCAAACCTCCAGTCACTGTGCAAAACGGGCAAGTAGCACTGCCTCTCCATAGGGGAAATTGTCACCTTTGACCCTGAATCTTTGTCCAGCACATCGCTCCCGTTGTTTTGTGCCGAGGGCTCCTGTGCCGGGGGGACAGGAAGTTCCAATGGATCTTGCTGCGTGAAGGCTCTTCCTGTCTGCTGGTCCTGCAGGAGAAAAGACATTTAGCCGAGGTAAGTGCTGGCCGGTTAGCAGACAGCGTTTGCACTTTGCTTTATTTCTACTCCTTTCAGCACTCTCTGCGTTTGGGTAAGTAATGTTTATTTTAGTGCCGAGTGGAGCAATTCCTGCGCAGGAGCTTTCAAATCTAGGATTAAATGCTCAAGTTTATTGCAGAAACAATATGTAAAAGTACTTCCATAGGATTACTGTGCATTGATAAACCGGCACGCAGTGTTTATTTAACACTCTAACAAACACTATAACCCTCAAGTGCTTCCATGACTTTGATTCAAACAGCTCTGCCTTTTTATGGAAAGACGTAAGCCCTCTGACCTTCCCTTTTGTCCTCATAGCGGCTGAATGGGCTTTAGTGAAAGAGAATCTTTCTGTTTCCAAGTACTTCACACTTCTGTGTGCAAACCGGCATTCAAAACGGACACATAGAATAGAGAGTGGACCCTCACAAAGACGGCCCTGTTTGGAAATGAATGCGTCATCCTCACAGAGTAAACACTGCGTGCTCGTGCGCTAACAGACGCAGCGATTTACCCACAAGAGAACAGAGCAGCGAGTTTTGAATTCACACCTCTGCAGCCCCGTCGGGATCTGCGCGCGGCATCGGCTGGTACGGTTCCTTCTGCGGAGGGGAAGAGGCGGATGGGTCCGTGGCGTCCCACGCAGCTCTGCCCGGGCTCGTGCACTCATGCTTGGAGTCCCGCTCGTGCAGAATTTGCCTGTATTTCTTCTTTAGGACAAGATACTTCTCACCCTGCGACAAACAGAGTTAGGAAGCACAATGTGCCTTTTGAAAAGAAGGGTAAACAAGTCTTTTTGTGAAAAAAAAGTACTTCTGTACGTCCCATTTCTACTGCCCTTTCCGATCAAAAGTCTGGTTATTTACTCCAGACATAAAATGTGACCTAGTACCGGACTTCAATGGAACAAACTGTTCCTTTGAATATTGTGAATATGTATAAATGCGTCATAGTACAGTTTCTAGGAAGATAAAAGCTGCAGCTGCGGTCCCTTGGGGGAAAGAAGTGGGTCAATAGGGTTCTGTGAAGAACTTTTTGTTAAGTGATGTCAACCTTTAATAGCACTGATGCATTTGCCGGTCAATGCGGCAGTGTTGACATGTCATTACATTTCCACAAAAGGCCCCAAACGGTCTACTCACATTCTCTGACTTCACCACTGCGATTCGGTCAATGATGAGCTTGAATTCTTCTCTGTATTTAGCTGCAAGGGGGGGGGGGGGAAACATTTGTTGAGAAAAGCTGAGAACTCAATTTCTGGCATTCAGTAAAAACACAAACAGACAGAAATAGAAAGGAGCTTGAGTTTCATTTATAAGAGTATTTCCAGAAACGGCCTGAAGGTACTGGTCTCTGTTCACAGCAAGCCTCAGTCGCTGATTTGTGTGATTATTATTATTATTATTGTAACGAGACCCGGCTGGATGCAGCTCACATGGCAAAGAAACAGTTGCTCCAATGGAAACACTGCAAGCCGAGCTGCACCAGAGACATTCCCCTTCCAGCAAAGATCCCAACAGACCACAGAGCATCCCCCCCCTCAAGAGGTCGAAACGCCTGAACCCCTGCAGGCCTCCGCCAAACTAAACAAACTGGAGGCGGCGAGCTGATAGGCATCATCGGAAAGAGAGCGGCGTTCCTTTGTCCGGCGCTGTGATTTGGAGCTGACACGCGGCGAGGAATGTCTCTCCCCGGGCCGTAGGTGTTCCACTCGTACTCGCATAGGTGTTACTGTGGACACGCGGCCCGGGGGGACAATGGGAAGCGTTTTCCTCCCCCCCCCCCCCCCCCCCCCCCCCCTGCCCCCCGAGGTGGGGCGGGTGGGACAGACGCAGCAACAACAACAGGAAAGACAGAGGAAGCCGCCGCTGGCATCCGCCTTGACGGAGGAATTCCTCTGCTCACCAGAGTCAGTGAAACAGTATGCGTGCCAGGTATTTGTTAACAAGTACCTCACACACACACACACACACACACACACACACACATGCACGCCCCCCCCCCCCCTCCCAGCACCACCATACTCCCACCGTGCACCAGTTTTTTTTTGTTTTTTTTTGCCCGATCTGATGAGAAAGCTACCCCCATTAGAGGTCTACATGCAGTCACGCATGGGGGGGGGGACTTATTTATATAAATATAAAAAGGCGATCGCCACATTCACAGCGTCGACATCTGCCTGCATCCACATGCTACGTACGGGCAGACTTCACCTCCGTGATCAGACGGACATGTCAGATGGCCCGAGTATCAAAAACCTCTGTCAACAACCGCCGCGGCGACGGGAGCATCTGGAGCGGAGCGAGGTCACTCTGGATAATCATTCAGGGAGGGTTAGATACGTCGGCGTCAGGCGCTGCCAAAAGGTAAAAAGTACAGCCGAGGGTCGCCCACAAGGCCGCGCCGCCCCGTGGTCTCCCCGGGGAGGGGGAGGGGGGGGGGGTGGGTGGGCGCCGAAGCTGTTTGACATTAGTCAGCGACGTGGTTGCTATGGGAAACGTGCCCATTTTAGGTAAAAGTAGCTCAATGCCAGCTTACGCAACAGGCCTGGTTCAATTTATAAGCAGGAGAAGAGTAACATCAGTAGCTCTGATAGTGCACGGGAAGCACAATTAAAGCATGAACCTCGCAGCTCCCAACTGGGCCAAAAAGCTAAAGCGTAAAACAATGTGTTCCAGTACATTGTGTGTGTAGTCCATATATAGATGCTTTCATTACCTTTGTTTAAAATGTCCAACAGCAACGAAGGGGTCCTGACAGCATCGTTTTAAAGGGCTGCAATACAACAAGGTGTCGACACCGAACCCCCCCCCCCCAATACATTTGACTTCATGTGGGGAGTATTTCAGAGGATTCTGAAGTGTTGCGTAAGCATCAGGTAAAGGGGTGGGGGGGGTGGGGGCACAGAGAGAGCCTCACTCTGCTGAGTCACAGGAGCCACAGGGGGGGGGGGGGGCCCTCCGCTGCCTTCTCGGTGTGCTCTGTGTCCACTTGGGTTGGGGAGTTTAGGGGGGGGGGGGGGGGGGCTTCGAATGCAAACCAGATGTCTGCAGCACAACAGAGAAAACAATGAAAAAGGCGCAGAAAGCAGACGGAATGCTGCTTTATGTTAGTCCAAATAGGAGAGGTGTGTGTGTGTGGGGGGGGGGGGAGGGGGGGCAACATCCAACATCTCACAGCACCGCGCGAACCGACGTACGGCTGTAACCCCTCGGCCCCCCCTCGTGCCCCCCCTCGTGCCCCCCTCGTGCCACATTACAATTGCCGGGCGTCGCGCGCCACTCACCGCGCAGCCGCGAGTCGCCGTGGCCGATGAAGGGCTTGAACGTCTTCAGGATGTCTGCGTTCCTGAGTCGGCCGGAGCTGCCTCCGGTGGAGTAGAAATAATCCAGCAGCGACTCTTCACTCACATCCTTCATCTCAGCTCGGGAGGGTGGGGTGGTGTGGTGGTGGGGGGGGTCTGCCTTGTGTTATTAATCCTCCCGCGGAGCTTCTTTCTCACGCGGCCATGACGCCGTCCCGCTCGGCTAATTTGTTCCCGTTAGACGTGATTTGTGAAAAAGTTCACTCCACCCAGAGGAGCTGCGCCGCCTCCTGTTAACCCTTCGAAGGCCCTTCGGCCTCCTACAGCAGGCGTACGCGGCGTAGTGGTACTTTGCACCTTTTTCACGTATGTATCCATGGTTGTCATTGGATCGAAGTGTATATCTTACTCAGGAAAAGTGTACAATACTATTTCACACGGTGTACAAATACTGCTGCAAGTACTAGTCCTCCATTCAAAAAGTATACTTAAAATGAAAGTACTTCTGAATGATTCAGTGTTTTCCTACACTGTTGCAGCTGGGGAAGGTTGAGGTTGAGTGTAAAGTGAAAAGTACGAGAATATTTAAGGTAATAAAATAATCTACACCAGTTTCAAAACCAAAAAACAGAATATATACGCATCGTTTGGAAAAAGCTGTCCTATGAGAGGAACAACGCAAACTTGAAGATATTACACCGGTTTAACATCAGATATCTGCAAAAACCTCACAATTTGCCATCACAGTGTTGAATTACAAGTTATTTTCTTACGCCCCTTTAATAACGTTATGATCCACAACAACAAGAATCCTTTGGTTTGGTGAAGAAACATTTTCATTTCCTTGTGATGTTTATTTGCATGTTGTGTTGTTTTGCATTGCGTTGAGCTCTCAGGGCCACTGTGGCCCCTGACTCACTTCCTGCGTGCTCCAGTGATGCTGTTGGAGGGCCAAAGTGTTTTCCGGTATTAAACACACAACACATTGACAGATTAATTGCGTGATTGTGCTGTAAATATTAAATGGGCTTAATCCCTCTATTCTCCTCTCGTACAGCTTCTCTTCGAACCAGTTTCCATTTAATTTAGAAATGGGTGATTTTGGTATTTTACGTGTTAGGCTGCTGCTCTGAAAAGACAATATTGTAATTACAGTAAGCTTCTTATAAGCTGATACAATTATTGAGGTGAGGAGTTTATATTGTCACGTGAAAGTGGGACCTTATGCTCCTTGAATTTAAAAAAAAACAACACAACTTTACCGGGATAAAGACATTTGATCCTCGAGCATATGCCACATCTTTGGGAAATGAATTTATGCCAGAGAGCAGCTGGCAAATACATCATCACCTTGTTACCACTGTGAGGGAAGGGAGGGAGGGAGGTGGGGGGGGGGGAAGCAGAGGAAGCCGTGATTCATTTCCATTACCATTCCATTATAAGTATTACGACGGAAAGTTCTCATTTTGTTAGTTAAATGTATTCCTTTACTATTTTAACTGGTGGAGTTACTTTGATCTTTGGCTGTTTTGTGATTGGACACTTTTAAATAAGCGTCTGAGAAAGAAGAAACCATCTGAGAAAGGTCATGAGGAAAGGTCTCATAGACATCTCAAGTGTGACAAAAGCTTTTCTGGGAAGCGTCACAAGCCCAAAAAGTTATAGTCATTGCCAGTCAAATACATGTAGTGGAGTCAAAACAGTATTTCCATGAAGTAGAAGAAAATGGTTTAGTGTGTTCACCTCAGAATTATAGTTGATAGGAATCCTGCAATGACTTGAGGGTTATGCTTTAAATCTCTATATAGAGTCTAATAAGCCTAATTAGTGTACTGTATATGTTGGCTGGTGTGTAACAAGATTGTGAAAATAGTAGAACTAGATCGGAGTTCACGTAAAACCAGTGAACCAGAGTTCCCATTACAAAGTCTCATCACCAGAACACTTTTCAGCTGTAAAATGTCCACTATAATTTAGCCACAAGTCTTTAAGAAAATAAATCCAATGGATCGAAGGGAAATGAACTCATTTGGATAATCAAGTTAAGAAAAAGCCTATACGAAGATGATACCTAAGAGGATAGTAACTTTAAAACTGGTGGTAACACCAACTCCATCGCCTCTGTGACTGGGTCCCTCTGTAGCTACTTGACTTAACGCTTAACGCCGTTTTAATGGACGGAGAAGGGCCAGATGTTCTCCATGCACCGCGTGAAGGTCAAAGCCTGGCCAGTGAAATGGCGGCGTGCGCGTGGTGCTGATGGAGGGCAGATGTTCGCAGGCTTTATCCGTTCCATACGGGGGGGGGTGGGGGGGCTCATCGCGGGCACAGCTCGTGTAAACACGCTTTAGTTTGCTGTTCTCTTTTTTTTTTTCTTCTTCTGCTGCCCCTGTAAAACATGTCCTAAATCCAATCACCTTGCCCCTCTGAAGGGGATGTTGATGAATGGGAATGCGTAGCGGGTTGTAGTGACCTGTGAGCCCCCCCCCGCTGAGATTACGGGCCGGCGACAGGCCGGTCGTGGCCCCTGCCCCCCCCCCCCCTCGGCCGGGGCACCAGGAAGCAGCGAGGGGCTTTAAGAGGGATTGTTGGGACAGACAATGGTGTCTACCTGGTTTTAATCCCCGGTCAAAACGAGTACAGGGGGGATTGGCAGAGTTTAATAAATGAAAGTGCTCTTATAATCAGGATTTGCCAAAGTGCCCCTTTTGTGTTAATCGGACATTTTTTACAGCATGTTTTTTGACATCTGCCACAGCAGGTGGTGTTAACCCCGTCCCTGCCCCACCCGTATATGCAGTGGGCATTTCCCACGGAGAAGTGCACGCAACACACACACACACGTACACACACACACACACACACGTACACAAAAAGGTGAAGTTGCATTTGATGTATTGTCAGACGGACACCAGGTAGCATTAACCCCACATGCTTGGAATACGTCGCGCAGCCATCATGTGACTACAGCTGACCGTGGCACCACTGCATTACTTAATCAGCGAAGGCTAATAGATGTGTAATCACACTATTGCTAAAATAGAAAAGCTGCAATTTAATAATTAAAGTCCAGCTTTATCAGCGCATAACGCATAATAAAATCGTTTTAAAATCGAAGGATTACAACAGTAAATCCCTTGGGGCCAGATGTGACAGCGGGAGGGGTCGCCTCGTTCTGGGACCAGATTAAACCCGAAAATCCCACAGGGCCGCACTGCCTTTCCGCTGCAGCTTATGGGCTCGTGTGGACTCAACATGCTGTAATCCACCGATTAGCTGATATAATCACCTGTAAATGAACCTTTGCCATCGCGGCGCAGCGGGCCATCGGGCAGCGCCCCCGTCGTCACGCGTCCCACACGCGGGTTGGGTTGGACACTTTGTCGGGGAGAAGACGTGAACTCTGTGGGAACCAGAGGCGGACTCTGCTCGCCAGACAGACAGCTGGAACAGATGTGGTCTGACCGAGTTCCCAGAAATGAAACGACGTTTAACTCGGCGTAACCCGGAGACATTTTGACACTCGCCCCCTGCTCCTTGATACTGTACACGCATAGATGACGACACACCTCAGGCTGCTTTATGGTGTACTACACATACATTGGTATAGTGCACTAGCATGTTTAATGCTATTCTATTGGACACTTAAGTATTATAACGGATTATAATACTTACCCATCTCATTTTTGATGAGGTGACTAATACGTACAACTTTAAGACTTTTTTTTGTCATAAACAATTTCAAGCATTGTTCCTATTTTCATGTAGTTTACTACTATAGAAATCATATTACTTTTCCAGATAACCTATTCTGACTTTTTATTCCTATTTTTATACACATTTTGTCTGCATACTGTAGTATTATTTTATGACCCCTTCCAACATACTACCCTTTTCATTTTAATTGTGAAGGCCTTCTTCTTTTCTTCTTCAGTTACTATATTCGGACTATTTATACTTCGACGTTAGAAAACACGAGACGAGAGCAGTACAATCAGTTCATGTAGTTTTAATGCTTAATGCCATTCAGATTCAGCCTTTCTGCTTAAAGCACTCCATTACAATGGATTAAACCATTAAAAGAGGGATAAAGTATTTTAGCATTTTTTGTTCTGTGAGACACATTATTCCTGAAAGAGGAAAACACATAATTTTGGTTCATAGCACAATCATGTCTGACAAAAAAAAAAAAAAATATTAAGACTACATCAACAAAACAAATGTACAAATCATTGAAGTAAATAATATAAACAATATTTTATATATAAAACATAGCAAGCAAAATAAATATTACAACATTAACAACAACAACAACACAAAAAAAGTAAACAGAGTTAACCTATTTGGAAATGGGGCGATGTTTGGAAGAAGGTTCTAAATCACTGATCTGAAAAGTTGTTCATAGTTGTTACGAAGAGGAAACCTCCTGGGACGACATTTGTTTAGAACATCCAACCCAAAGCTTTTTTTTTCTCATCTGTGTGCCGAGCCATTACTCAAGTGGCCACATCTTCCTCTACAGCAACCGCATTCTCGCTTGTGCTTATTCAGTCAATGTGTTTATCTCATCAGTTCTCAAAATACTAAATTGAACATAGATTAACAGTAAAACAAAAAAACAAAAGTTCATCTGAGAAGTCTGTTGAAACGGGGTTGGCTGTATTTTTTGGTTTGTTGGGAACCTTTCTGGCTTCGTCCATCTTTGGGTGTGTAAGCATATTCACAAGGAGATGGGAATGAGTTGTGGTCCAGTCAGGAACCAAGGACCGAGTTATCATTCGCACAATCGCTCACGTGCACACACATCTGTACACGAGCACGGCGCGGACAGCAAACAAGAAATGCTAATTCACTGTGTGACTGTAATTGGAAAATTCACTCTTTAGTGATTATTCTACTTAACATATATAACTGTGCAATTTTCACTTTTTTTTTTTCTTCTTTTGTTAAAGCAAACCAGGAGTAGCATAAATGTTAGGAGGACATCCTAGGTGCTATTTGTTTTTTTTAGAGAGCTTTTTTTCTGGACCCAGTGTTTCTCTCGATGAAGATGCAGGATTCAGCTCCACCTCTACTGTGGTGCACACCCCCAGAGTCCACCTTATCGCCCCCAACGCCTGTAATGCTACTTCCGTTGCAAAGTGCAAGCAGTCAATGTCTCTCCGCCTCTCGCTTCCACTCATGAAATTCAGGAAAAACCAATGCGACAGCAAAGAAATGAATGTTCTCGTGGGAGAAATGGAACTGTCAGCGTCCAAAAAGCCACCAGAAGGGAGAGAGCATTAAGAGAGAGTGCATTTGTGTCGCGAGAAAGTCAGTCCACCCGAAGCAGAATAAGTGTCGTTCCTTATTGTGCCCCCCCCCCCCCCGCCACAAGGTCAGCTGTGTGGAAAAGTGGTTACACCTCCCTGGGAAAAGAAAAGAAAAAAATAAATCAATTACACAAATTAACAAAGTTGCCTTCAATTGACTTTCTCGGCTAAGCCAACCGGAGCGGCTGCTTGTTGCGGCACTACCGCGGCGCCATGTGACATCAGCAGGAAGCACTTACGATGCAGTGAGCGTGGAGTTGAGGACGAGGGTGGTGCGTATCCGATACAGCTGAGCCAGCGTCAGCTTCTTGTGCTGCTGCGCCGGGGGCTTCTTCTTGAGCGACACCTCGGCCGCCGGGTCGCCGGTGGCCTTCGGCTCGCTCCTCCTCCTCCTCCTCCTCCTCCTCTCCCCCCCGCAGGGGTACGGCGCCGCGTCCCCGTCCGAGCTGTTACTTTGGGACTCGTCGCCCTCGCGTTGTCCCGCGGGCGCCTTTTGCCGCCGCTTGGCCTCCGCCCTCCTCAGGGTGGCGCACAGTTTGTCCGAGGGAATGCTCAGGCAGTCTTCACACTGGTCCGGGTCACTGGCAAACAGCTCCAAGCAGGTTCGGCCCAACTCGGTGAGGCTCTTGCTGTGCGCCAGCGCCGACGTGTTCGTGTTGGCGTCCCCGCGAGGCGGCGGGTCCGCCGCCTTGGAGCTGTGCGAGTGCGCGCGGGACGCGGGGCTTCTGCCGTAGAGGCGCTGCAGCAGATTGTCCTCGGAGCGGGACAGGGCCAGACCCGAAAGCCTCTGGAGGCAGTGGACTCGGGACTGAACATGAGGCCGCCGGCGAGGTTTAGAGGACTGGACTACCGACAGCTGGGACCCCAGTGAGGCTGTATCCTCGTCCTCCTCCTCTTCCTCCTCCTCCTCCTCTTCTGGCTCCTTGAATAGTGTCTCTTCCTGCTCCACCTCCCCGTCCTCTTCCCTCGGGCCGGGCAGAGGCCGGAGTGATCTGAGGAGGGATTCGGGGGAGAGGGTGCCGTAGGCGCTGTCTATGGAGAGCGAGCGGCACTGGGTGTTGGGCCCCTCGCCGCCGGGCCCCGTCTCCTCGCCGCGCTCCGGGTGAACTCTGGCGTGGACCTCAGACAGCAGGGCCACTCGGGAGTCTTCTTCCCTGGTGTCCTGGGGGTCGACGCCTGGGAACGGAGGCTCTTGGGGTTCGCCCGGCTCGTCGACGTCCATCACTGACAGGGTTTCCGTGGAACCATCGGATTGACTGGAAGGAAAGTTTGGGGTCGGTTTAGTTCACCCGAAGCAGTAAATGAACGCCTACCGACAGGCACTTGAACACTGTCGTACCTTGAGTTCTGCTGGACTGTGTGCCTGAGGCAAGGGGAACTTGTGGTAGAGTTGCTGCTCTCGTCTTCCTCCTCGTCTTGGTCCTCACCCTCTTTACATCTCCTCCTAGTGTTCTGCTGCCGGAGGACCTCCTCGGTGCGAAGCCTCTGCAGCTGGTTCTGCAGGATGTTGCACAGGTACATTAAGCACGCAGAAACCCCGACGTGGCCTCTCTGAATCCTAAAAGAAAAAAAAGGTATGAAACCGGCTCACCAACCTGGACATTGCAGATTGCATCGATCCAGCTTCGCCCCTGGGTGGCGCTGTTGGCTTGGAAGGTGTAGGCTCCCACGGCATTCTTGAACTCGTTGAGGTAGATGAGGACGAATGAGCCTACGGAGACAAAAAGCACAAAACAATCAGCAATACGTGGAAAAAAGAGTTACAGCTTTCTTTCCAGTTTCTTGTCAGCAGTTGAACCGCAGTAGCAGTTAATAATCAGTACCCTCAGCGGGGGGGAAGGAAACAAAGTAACTTTACACAAGTACTCAACGTAATATCACGCATTGCTGTAGATTAGAATGCCAGTGTGTAAAGGAGTTCAAATCAGCTGAACCCAAGTCCTTCATCTATCATTACTGGAAAAAGTTCAGCTTATTATTATAACATTTACAAAAACATTTTATCATAAACTGTTTATATGGTATGGATATGGTTATAGCCTCTCAAATGTTGTAACTTTAATAATATCTTTTTCCGCCCCGACTGACCAATTTTCTACGATCTTTTTTGAATTGTGTTAAAAAAAAGTGTCTCAATCTTCATCCGAGCACTCACCGGGGTCTTTGAGCTCCTTGCAGACGACATTGTGAATGAGGAGAGGCTGGCGGATGATCTTGACTTTCTCCACTCTTTTCACTGGCTTGGTAATTAGCAGCTGGTCGGTGAACAGGACACAATAGACTTCCATCTACGGAGGAGATAAACCGGTCTCAGTTCTCATAGAAACTCATCTATTTCTGTTCTAAAAGGTCATCCATTTAATGTGGAAAATTAGGCGACTGCGAAGCAAACTGAGACGAGGCCAGTTGTTCTGCAAGGTGTTAAATGGTGAGGAAGAGTCGGCCTTACCCTGCTGTCTTTGCCCTCCTTCATCCTCAGAGCGCCTTCCAGATGCAACTGTCGAGTCTCCTCTGGGGAAATCCCTCTCATGGGAGCCATGAGGTCGAAGCGGCTATACTCCTTAAGGATCTGACAGGTGCAAAGACAAAAACTTTGGTACCCGACGGAGCTTTCTTTGGCAGAGCCCCGGAGCCTCCGCGAAGAGTTTCTTACCTTCTCCACTTCCTCGCTGCTGCCCTCTACAGCCTCGTAGGAGTCTACCCGGGCAGAAATGGTGGCCAGCTTCTGCTTCTCCTGACTCTGTCGCATCCGGGACTCCACGCTGTTGATGAAATCCTCCACAGCGGCCACCTTGGGGAGGCAAAAACAGAGTCTGTCAGTGTGAACTAGTGAAGCACCATTTATAATCTCTTGCATACATCCTTAGAGAATGGTGGAGGAACTATTCAGATCCTTCAATTGAGCACACTGTAAAATACTGTTACCACGTCCTGCATTGAAGTCTTATCAGGAAAGTTGTAGTGTAATAGAACACGAAAGCAGCGCGTGGCTTCCTCACCATGCTGTTGACGATGTCGCGGGCCGACGGCTCGTCCGTCTTCTTCACCACGCTCTTCAGGAGGAGGGGGTATTTGGTCAGTCTCTGGTGAGGCTTCGCCAACATGTCGGCCAGCTTCAGGCGGTTACACTGCTTATTGGTCTCCGCCCACTGGACAGCAGCAGAAAAAAAAAAAAAATCATCAACATTCAACGGGCCAGAAATGCGACTGGATGGATTTGGCTTTAAAGCGAGGCGGCCGGGAGGACTGACCGTGACGTAGGTCCTGAAGAGCTCGTTGTCCCTGTGGAGTGTTCGAATGTTCTCCATGCAGCTCTCCTCCTCCATGCAGTAACGGATGTAGGGCTGGAACCTGGAGCCAAACTGAACACACACACAAAGACATGCGTCAGATATTACTGACATGGACATGAGCTTAACTCAAGCCTGTATTATACAGGTATTATACTTTTTCATGACCTATTCAAATGTTTAAAAGAACTTTGTAAATGGCTTCTATTATGAAGTAAGCGTTTGCACCTCAAAATTGTTGGAACAGGAAAAATGTAAGAGTAGCAAAGTGACGCACTAGAATGATACTTTCAAGGCCCTGCATTGATTCTTTGACTGAAGAAAGCAAAATGTTCTAAAAGTATCACCTTCCACGAAGGTCGAAGAGAAATAAGACGTGCAAAAACCTCGAGGAAATGAGATCAGTAGCTAGTGAAAAACGTCTATTTCTTTTCACATTCGTTGGAGATATCCGAGATTACACGGCGGTGGCGACTGACCGTCTTGAAGCCGTGGTGGAGGTCGGTGGGGTCCAGCAGAGCGCGCGCCTCCCTGGCCTTCTCCAGGACCGGCAGCATGACCTGGTTCCACAGCAGCGTGTGCAGGCGGATGATCTCGTGGATGTTGCTGAACACCTTGGCGGGCTCCACCTCCGTCAGCAGGCCGCTCTCCTGCAGGTTCAGCAGCCCGCACAGGAACAGCTGCAGAGGGCGGCGCAACCCGGGAGTGAGGTTCTCATTTCTTACGGGGCGCCATCAGGATACAAAGCTTCCGCCACCACAGGTTAAAACCCGTGAACTCAGCTGACTGACCAGAGTCTATTTGTAGACCTCAATCCATTATTACGGGAAGTTCACAGTAGTTCACTTACGTCGGTGATGACTCGGAGTTTCTTTATGTAGGTGGCCTCGGTTTGAAGCAGCTCCCATATCGCCTCCTGCTGTTGGAACTGTCGCCTCGTCAGTGACTGCGCACACAAACAAAGTTTCATTGGTCGTTAACTGGGACAAATATAGTTACCGGTTCGTTACATTATGGTTTCCTCCATTGTGTTGAGAGATTGTCAAACATTTTGTGTTACAAAGTGTAATGGAAAATCCCACATGTTAATATGTGGCCGAGTAATGATATCGGTTTAAAAGTTCACTCACTTAAATTGAAGCTTATTTTTGATAATTCATGTTTCATAAAATCCTGATCAGACACACACTTGAACTGACTGAACTGATGCATAAATATAACTTCTGTCTAACTTTTTGTCTACATTGTTTCTATACTTCCATGTAAGGGATGTCTCATGTAAATGAACCTCCTCATTCGTGCACTCAAACATGAGAACAGCGCTTTCTTATATTTCCCAGTTACTCACATTACCAGCTTAATTACTGACCAACAGCGAGCAACCGAGACAGTGCTGTCCAGCAGCTGAACGGTGACTGGGGCAACGAATTGCATTATCGATTGTTTGTGTCGCGCGATTATTACGTCACTCGATGAGTGGCGGAGCCGACGTAGAGGAACGCGCAGCCAGCAGCGCCGGCAGTTGTTGTGAGTCACGTGGCGTCCAAGGTGTGGGAGTTGAATAAAACTATAATAAAACTACTAACCATCCAAAAATAAAGTGTGTCAATGGAAAAATATGCAAAGGAGCCGGTTTACTCGTCATCCAGCTGATCAAGCTAGCGTTAGCTCGCTAACAATAGCAGTTTCATTTACTCGCCTTTTTTGGACCATTCATATTTCAATCTGTTGTCATGTATATATTTGGTGCTTTGTCTCATTTCGGTTATTGTTGACACATGTGTTGGACCTTTTAATGCGGTCATATACGGCAGTCTAGTGCGCTTGTACATATACTGTGGGTTGTACGGTGATAAAATGCCTGTAAAGGGAGACGCGGTGATCCATTAAACCCGCGCGGCTAACTAAGAAGCCCCTAATGCATTTATTCACGAATGCCATTTTAAATCTATCTCATAGCACGATTCATTGATTAATAAAAAAAAATAGTCCACCGATTCGATCGACTATCAAAATAATCGTTAGTTGCCGCCTTAGCGGTGACGCCCCTGCTTAGTCACGTGCACACCAACAGGTGGAACAGGTGTTATTGTGTACATTGCCAGGTTCCTGTCAACAGTGTGCCGGTAAATCACTGTAAGCATCATTGTCGGGAAACAGACTGCGATGGTTAGGAGATGAGTCCATTGTGCATGTCGCAATCGGCTGCCTGATTCATGTTTTATTGCAATTTTCAGTTAAAGATTAATTTAAAATGCTATTAAATTGCCACTATAAAGCTAAATGATAGTTTGGGTCTCACATTATCTTTTTTTGTTATTATTGATGACTCATGTACAAATTACATTGTATTATTAGTCGTACGGGCAGATAAGAAATATACATTTCGAGTTACATTTATTATGGAAAGAATGCACAATAACCTTTATGCATTCTCTGAATTTCTTCATCACCCGTGTGTGTGTGCGTCTCTCATTACCTCGGAGTCGTCCAGTAACGTCTTCCAACTGTCCTCCAGGTCCAGGTTGGTCTCCTCCCCGTCCTCCCAGGAGTCCTGGTGGAAGGAGAGCTGCTTCGGCACCGTGGTAAACCCGAACGCCGTGTAGGAGTGCAGCTTGCTCTGGAGCTGCTCCAGCCGGTCCGCCTCCTGTAATGACACAAAAAACATAATAACAAAGTTACCAGCAGGACAGCGAGAAGAAATGCGAAATTAACTGTCCATTTCCGTCTCTTGTCTGTCCATTTATTGTTATGTTGTCAAACTGTAAGTAAAGATGAGCCCAGACATTTGCATACAAACCCTGTCCTTACTCGCGCCTTAATTCTTAAACCCAACAGTAGCTGCTATTCAGGCCATTGTTCAGCCTGACAGGCCTTACTCAGTTATGAAAATGAGCTGTGTGCATTGAGACCATTTATAACAAAAGGGGACTCGCGGGTGGGGGCGGAAGCAGCAACACGGAGGGGGAAGATGGACCCGCGGTTTAGTTCGGCCATGAACCATTCGGAAAAACCTCATGCTCTGTGTTGAGAAATAGTGAGAAATTGCACAGCCGGACTCAGAAGTGAAATGATCAGAAAGTCCCGTTCCTTTTCCGTTCCGTGGTTCTGTGAAAGGAGGCAGCGACGGCTGTTCATCCTTAAAAATAGGTGCCGGACCTCAGAGGTTAAGGGGGCCGCTCGTGGTGAATGGAGATGAGACGGGCAGTGACAGGTGACGGACAGATACTGTTCCTACACGACATCTGCTACTGTGAAGGATGTGACCTGACGAGGGAGGAACAATGGCAACGTGTGCGCTTCATTACAAGCAAAGTTGATCATTCTCTTTGAAAAGCAGTCCAAAAGGAAAGGTTTGAAGATTTGGGATTTTGCATTAAATGGGGGATCTTTTGAGTTGCTGGGAGGCATGCGGGTCATCTTTCTTTTAATCGAGCTTCCAAAACTTCTCCTTTAACCTTTTTTTTTTTTCTTCCCCCATGGGAAAGCCAAGGTTGTTTTGTTTTCAAATCAGCGTTTCATAGAACTGAGTGAGACTTTTCCTCCACCTACTCATTTCCAGAAAAATTATGTGAGCTGACAACACGAGACTCTGAAGGGGAAATGACTTCACCAGACCTCCCGACCCCCAACACCCCCCCCCCCCCCCCCAGCTTGCTACTGTTTTGTTTGCTGCTTCTTCTTCTTCTTTTTTTTTTTTGTGCCTCAAAGCTTTTTACAACGTCAGTTTTACATCCCGGAGAAAGCGCCGGTCCTGGCGTCCCGTGCCCTTACCTTGCCGAAGGGCCCCACTCCGGCGCTGGAGCTGAAGAAGCCGCTGAAGCGGCTGGCGGCGCGGTTCTTCCAGCTGTCGGGCCCGGTGCCGGGCAGAGAACCGCCGAGCTGCCCCAGGGTGTCCGGGGTGGGGATGTTTGTCTCTCCCAGGAACTCGGTCATGTTTTTCCTCCGTCGAGCCTGACCCTGCAGGACAGAGAGCAACATTTAAACGAGTTCGAAGGACACTGAACAGAAAACGAAAGGAGGCAGGCTGGCAGTGATTTTTGTCACCTCGGGAGGAGGAGGAGGAGGAGGGGAAGGGACAAAAGTTTCCAGGCTGACGGTTGGAAAGAGACAATGAAGGAAAGCGAGAAATATACAAAGAGGATAAACAGGAAATCGGAAAGGGGAATTCTGCGTGAGGGGTGACATCAGCGGGACCCGCTGAAGCATCCTGACGATGGGACGCAAACAGGAGGGGGAAGGAGAGCCGCTTCCTCGTGGGGACGTTGCGTCTCGCGAGTCGCCCGGCGGCATCTTGTTCCACAAGAACACCGAGTCTGGCCATTGTTTCGCCGCTCCATTGTTACCCTGTCAGCGGGCCCTCGCTCATGCAATCTCTGCCCGCTTTACGAGCGCCAGCAAAGCAAACAAACAGGGGCCGCCGCCGCATCCGGGGAAGCAGTTGTTTTTGCCGTTAGCCTCCATCAAACGCAGGGACGAGGGCCGTAACATTCCAGGACACTGACACACGTTGCTGAAAGTGACCGGGCCATTCCAACTAAATTCTTTTAGGGACCCCCCCCCCCACAAAAATACCCCACCATCAATACTCCAGTGCTCCAAACATGTACTCCCCCTGTTTAGCGTTGCATTCTGAGCTTGAAACAAAGTATGAAAATCAATTCAGGAATTCCACGCATTGTTCAAAACTCAAAATGACCACACAGCCTTCGGTGTGTTATACCAAATAAAGCCAGCGTGGCATGCAGGCCAAGAAGAAGGAGCTCCATGTCATTTTTACAGCCCTGCAAAGCTCCTGTCATACTGCCCGACCTCATCATGACCTCATCACAGGGTTTCTCTGTGTCCTGCTCAGTCAAAAGAAGAAAAAAAAAATCATACTAAAACTGCAGAATTGAGGGGGGGGGGGGGGTACAAAAACAGGAGCACGGACAGTAAAGCTTTGATTTAACAGAGAGCTGCCTGGATAACCTTCTGAGGTCATGCTTCCCAGCTCCTAGAAGTAAACGACTTCCATTACACTTTAGCTGAAACCCTGTATATAAGCTCGTGGCGTGTTTATGTGACAAAATGAGACGTAAACATTATGAACAGCTCCGGTCAAATCGTTCTCCATTGCACAGATTCCCTTTTAAGAAGAGCGCGCCAGACCTTCGGGAAACCACTTAAGTCAAGTAAAAGCGTACAAATGGCCTCGACCGAGTTGCATAACAAGATTGTAAATCCGAGTGGGGGGGGGGGGGGGTCCTAAATGTCTTTCAGCTTAAAGTCCTTTCATTTATTTATTTAATGACGATGACCAAAGAGCAGAGTGGCCTCACTGCAAATAGACACACTGGCTTTAATGGAGAAAAGTCAGAGGAAAACGAGCCTTAGTAGTTGGAGCCAAGAAGTGTTCAGTCTGCGTGGACCAACGGGTAAAGTCTGGACTAATCTGGTGGGTTGAGTCCGTGCTCGAGGCACGTGGGAGCATATCCTATCATTAATAAACTAAATGAAAAATTAACAGCGGCTGCGGATAACAAAAGCTCTCATCTTGATTAACAAATCAACGGGAGACCTTTTTCCTCTCAAACACGGCGACCAGGCCAGGAGGCTGAAAACATTAAAAAGGATGCAGGGATGGAAGCTTCCCACCGCGTCAACAGTGCTCACCATTGAAGCCAGAGGCATGTCAAAAGTAACAAAAACCATCCTAATCCTCCGCTCGGATTCATGGATCGCAGCCCATTCTGGAACCAGCTGCCCAGCCCCCCCGGTCTCTGTCCGCGCGGAAAAACACGCACATCCACGCCGTCCTGGACTCCCACTGACGAATGGAGGTCCGAGGAGCCGAGGCGCAAAAAAAAAAAAAAAGCCGCTATCGCTCCCCCATTGAGGGGCGCGGGCGCTGAACTTCACTCGTTCCGGGCTGGTAAGGGTCCGGTTTCGCGACGTCTGGCAGTCACGTCCCGCCGTGCCCGATCGGCAGCTCCTCTTTGAAGCGGGGACGCGTCTCTGTCTCTGTCCTGCTGGCAGGGTGCATTTCATGCGGACACTGGCCCCGAAGCCATAGCAACCGGGAGAGGATCCTGCCTCATTGTGTCGGGCAGGAAAGAGCAGGCAGGGCCGGGGGCGAAAAAAACACTCACACACACACACACACATATGGGGGGGGGGAGGGGGGGGGGGGGGGGGGTGCTGATTTGAATATTTGTAGGCGGAGTCAGGGTGACAGATTGCAGGGAGCTCCCTAGTCCAAACACACGTCCTGCTGCTCTTTAGGTCAGTCTCAACAACTCACTACTTCTTCAGATCAGCGTTGCATCCACTGCTTTCGTAAGAACAAAAACCGAACACCCTCGTTGGGCGTGTGAAGCTGGGGCCACGCTTCTTTATCTCAAGGCAGCCGGTTTGCCCCCGGAGACCTTTGAACAATGCCACGGTGGCTGGCCAAGACAAGGCACAAGAAATGGCCCGATAATGGCTAGGCGGGAAATCCCCATTGTTTACCGGCACGTTTCAGCACATTTAATAAGCCGCTTATCCCAGCAGATAAGCCCAGAACCCCCTTTAAAAACGTGGAAAACTATTCAGTCAGTTTTTGAAGCACTAAAATGAAATGAAACAATTGCAGTCAGTCCGAGCAAATAACAACACCCCCCCCCCCCCCACCCACGGTTAACACTGAGCCGCTCTGTTCTGTGTCTGTCGAACTAATGATGTTTACAAGGTTTTCCCTGAGGCTCCTGTGTAAACGTGTCGCTCAGGACAGACGGCGGCCGGATCCGGAGCTCTCTCACTGACAAAGCTGCTCGCTGTGGGGAACTGCGACTCGTGCACTGGGTCCCGGGGGGGGGGGGGGAGGGTGTGTGTGTCACCATAACGATATCAAGCCTTGTGTGCCCTACCGGCCTTATCTTATCAGAGTGGTTTGTAGCATTAACCTTGGCCGGGAAAGGAGAAAATCTTTAACTGGGAAGGGATTGTATTAAAATAAGGGGGAAAAAAGACCCCCCCCCCTCACCTCTTTCTGCCCTGTGCCACTGCCTTTAGGTCAACTGATAACTACTCCCCTTGATCAGGCGGGTTGATTAACGATGAGAAAACGGCGCGACACTCAGAGACCCGAGGGCCGCAACGCACAACAACACAAACACACACGGTTCAAACCAGGAAACAGAAACTAAACCCCCCTCCCCTCCCCCTCCCCCCCGGTGGGCAACACGCATGTTTCAAGGACTGCTGCAGCAACGAGTCCAAAAAGAAGCTTTCAGGTGGGAGCTGCGAGTCGTGTGATGGAGTGGAGGATGTCCCAGGCCCTGCCTACCTTCACCTGATTTACAAACAGACTCATCCAGGGTTTAGCCGACGGGATTAATGAAAAAAATCAATCTTAACATTTTCACAATGTTTTTTTTGCCTAATTGATTAGTATTGTATTTATTATTTCCTCTAAATAATACATTCACTTTGCCCCTTGTGTGTATGACACAGAAAAGCCTCGTCTTTGACCAGCTAGAACCAACAAATGTGTCTGGGCCCCCGAAACCTCGGCGTGCCAGCGAAGCCTCACCTGACAGTCAGATGTCGTCGGCCCCGTGTCGGTAGGAGGAGGCTGGGGGGCCTCGGGGTCCACATGCAGCAGGTCCCAGCTGTGCCAGGATGACAAGCGACCAAAGCGAACCATTTTCCCACGAGAGAGCAAACGAAAGAAAAATCGCAGCGGCAATTCCAAAAGTCAACGAGTGCCCATTTCCAGGAAATCCCAATCAGACAGAAGCTGCGAGCGGAGAGAAGCATTGCAGCTACTTCACTGCCCGCCTGACCCCAATGATACTGTGTACCGCGGGCCGATGGTCACACACACACAACAATCGTAAAAGGTGTGTGTTCACCCTGAAGTAATCTCCACTGTAAGGCATGAGGGGAAGTCCTTTGTCTTCTTACACGCACACCTTTCCAGCATCCACACACACACACACACACACACACACACACCACACACACACAGACACTCACACACACCTCCTGAGCTTTCTGCAGCTCCTCCCACAAGCATATAAAGAAATAATAACAGTTGCCTGTTGAATGTTGCGTGCAGAAAAACACATGCGTCATCTGAACTGGATCGACCGGACAAGTGATTGAGAAATAAAACGTAATAAAAAGGAAGGTGAATCCTTTTTTGCAGTAACTTTTACATTGAAAAAAATATTGAATGAATATTCTTAAAGAAATCCGTTTGTCCAGAGAACTACGGAATGTTTTGTCCAACAAAAAACAACTAAATTTGCAGTTATATCCAAGTGAGCTACAGACACATTTTCAGATCGGCGAACCTACAATCAGACATATTTTTGAACAGTTGATCAACTGACCGCTGCTGAAGTGAATGAAGCCTATACAAACACAAGCGTCACGTTGATCGTATTATGGTAGAACTCTTGTGTAAACATCTTCTTACTCGGGTTATGGGGTTTTCGTCTGTCAACAAACACTCATTGAGATCTGGGATTGAACCGCGTGCTCACATGAAAACGTTTTATTCAAACCCGTACATCAAAGTCTCAACGCGAACTCTGCTCGACGGCTGTACGGGAGGAGCTCGGGTTTCAGTTCAACGAAGCCCCGTGTGACCGCCGTTGATTCGGGCCATTGTCATTGAAAGCGGCCCTGTGTTAATCGACAATCGAGCCCCTTTGTGAGCTATCAGGAGAGGCCAGACGAGGGAGAGGAGAGAGGAGAGGGGCAGGCTGCCGGATGCGACGGGCCACCATGCACAGTTTGCGTAATGCGGATGTGGGAAGACATTCTGCATATCCAGGGAAGTGAAGGAGAGCAAATAAATGACAATTGCTCCGGCCAGACGACATGAATACAATATCATTCAAAGCAGTCTTAATCCCTCCTTCCTGTAGAAAAACGCACCACTCTCTTGCTTTGTGTTCAGTAAGCAGAGAGAAAGAAAGAAAGGCCGACCGGTTCCCTCCTCTTCCAACGGGGCCTTTCGATGACATCAGCGTCTCTGGCACAGACTGCTTTGCTCAATGGCTTTTTAAGAAACCACACAGTCTACCTCTGCTGTATGTCGCATGAGAATCTTCTGATCTTACTGCAAGTTAAAGCCCTTTTACTCTGCTGCGCGGCCTTTGCGTATTTCACCTGATTCAGAGGCGTTAGTGTGGCCTTCAGCGGTCACGTGTGATTAAACCGCTGACAGGGAGCAAGGATCAATGTGCACAGCACGAGGTCCCAGACGGTTTAGTTATCTCTATGACGATCGTAAAACTTAAAAAAAAAAGGAAAGTCCTGCTTCTCTGCATATGGACCAATGACTTCAACGCGCCGAGTGAGCGTTTTGAATTGATGCTGCGTTGAAACATGATTACTGGCTGGATGTGGATCTCATCCACTCTACAATGCTGTTGCAAAAGTGTTTTTCTCATCCCCCCCTCATCCCCCCCCCCCGCCGGGCTGAGCAGGTTAAAAGTATGCTGCTGATATCGTGAGGGTTAGCGGTGCTTTGTGGGAACTGTCGGCCCGGTCGGAATGTGTCCTCGAACCAATCAGAGCGCGGACATGCCCCCCCCCCGTTGTAAAATAATCAATTTGGATCATCAAAGCTCTCTGCAGCCTATCACCACGCTGCCAGAGCCTATAAAACAAAGCATGCACGCAATAATAAACTTTGATTGAAATACGCACCCCCCCCCACCCGTTTAAACAAAAGAGTAACTCCGTACGGAAAAAGGACAGGACTCGTTTCCTCTGAAGCCGGGCACAAGCCGCTGCCAGGCCGTGAATCCGGTCACTGGGCAAATACCTGAACCTCTTTGAGCAGAGGCCTTGATTCCACAAAAAGCAGGCACGCATGTTTGGTTTTTTTGTTTTTTTTTTAATGGCGAGGGCTCAAGCTGCTGCCATGGAAACTCAAAGGACCGCAGTCGTCGCTCTCATGTCCAAATAGAGCTTTTGTCCTGCAAATAGCTTTCATGAAATACGGGCTTGGCACCCAACACGGATCGCAAGGGTTCTGCTGTCGAGTCTGTTTGAGACAAAAGTATCCAATAGACCTCGCTGAGTCTCTTATGAGGGTCCGAGATGGGGACAAGAGATGGCTCATCGACACCAAAGACCTTCATAAAGTCACAGAAAAGGGAAATGGAGTTCTGCAATTCACAATCATTTTCATTTTCAGAATATGTTATGGTTCAACCAATTCTTTTCTTGTACCATAAATACCATAAATAGTGCAAATGTCAATTTCCGAAGGGCTCGGTTTGCCAACCGCCAGTCAAAAAGGACGCTGAGTAATAAATAACACCATGCAACATCAGTCTTTAGATTGGTTCCCTTTAGCCTCCTTTGCACTTTACAATTCTGACAATTTCCTGGGAAAATATAGGCTTGTATTAAAATGAGCAATAAAATAACGACTCTTTATGGCCTCCCACCCTGTTAAGGGCAGGCACAGAACAGCTACAAAGCGGACGCCACTTCACGACAAAAAAACTAACTGCTGCCTTGAATGTGTATTTGGGTCTGATGGGATTCTTCTTTCACAAAATTCAAACTACTCCCATCAAAAATGTTTAAATGTCTCCTCCGTCCCTAAAATGTGCATTCTCGGTGTGTGTGTTTGTGTGTGTGTGTGTGCCCCTTACGTTTCCTCATCCCACATCTGTAAGCTGATGTGGAACATATTTGGTTTTCAAGCTGGTTGTGAAGTCTCAAAATCGAGCTCATCAAGAAAATACGTGTTTGAACGTGAAAAAAGTCCATTAAGCTTGAAATTCAGACCGATTTTGCAGAGAGGTGCGTTCAGCGTTCCACTGAAACCACAACAAAGCAAACACGTCTTCAAACCAAAGCGTCCATTAAGCAACCAAATGGACAAATCAACAGTCAGAAAGTCCTCCCCCCCCCCCACCCCCACAGACTTCGATGAGAGCATACGACCCCCCCTGAGGACTGCGCTCATCACTGCCGTCCGTCTCCCCTCGTTCAGTCAATAGATGAGACAGGCTTTACCTGCACCAACAACATATACAACAGAGAAACAATTCCACGCAGCAAACTAAAGTCAGATACCAGATGACTAAAACTCTCCTCTCCCCCCCCCCCCCCCAGTGTGAATGTCTGTGCCGGATGACTAACTGGCCTGGAAGGTTTCCCTGCCCGAAGAAATGATGACATGGAGTCTGTCTACACAGCACACGTACACACACACACACACACCCACTCACCTGTAAGTGGGTCCGGACTCACCTTAAAGGTGCGAGACAACCGATGACTTACGCAATCACTTGCACGCCGTTGTTATAACAAGTGTCAACGCTAGCTTAAAGAAGAGGGATCAATCTAGATCAGCTCCTCTGCACCGTTGTGGTGTGCATGCACGCAGTGATCACATTTACAGAATTCAGTTCAACGTTTGTTATTTGCATTGTTCGATAATCAAATAATACTTTAGCAAACGTAAGTCGGCTTGAATCTATTTGTCGAGTAGCAGTTTGGGCAGACCATTAATACACAGAGCCATCAGTGAAGATCAACAACAACCCCAAAAACACCAATGTAAACGTGTACACCACAGCTAAAAACCAAAAACAAGCTTACTTTGGAAATCAAGGGCTCCAAAATGCTCTTTAAGAGCTAACAGCGACGGGCCCACGCCACGCAGCCACGACATGAACCCAGTGACTGTCTGCCCTGTCCCCATGCTGCATGATTAGCAGGATCCAGATCCTGGGGGGCCTCCGTCAGCCTCTGAGCGTTACTCATCGGTAACAAAACAACCACTTCCTGTAGCTGCAGGAAGTGCTGAAGTGGCACAGTGGTCCCTAAAAGCAACCCACCATCAACTGGGAAGAAAACGAGGGCTCTGCAAATTCATTTTGACCAAATACCTCACAATTGGAATGGCAACGCACCGATGTAGAAATGGTGCTTTTTTACGTACGTAAGATGTTTGATGAATAACAATGCATCATTACTGTGGATATGATGACCAAGTGGGTAAAGACAAATAATATAATGGCTTCAAGTGTCAGGACCACACAACCCGTATGCCATATTATGATATATAGAATATAGAATATATATTTATATATATATATATATATATACTATATATAGCCCTGCCGAAACTGGAGGGTTCGTTAAGCAGAAAAGAGCAGGCAGACATGGTGCACACACATACGGAAAAAGATTGAAGCGGAAATCCAAAAATACATTCAAAAGGGTACTGCTGGGCAGATAGAGGTAACACAATACGATGAGGTAATGGTGGGACAACCACGAGATACTGGCCCAAAGCATCATGGGACTGACGGACGTGAAGGGGAGAGGATGTGAAGTTAAGGGAAATAGTAACGGGTGTGGTGGCCCAGAAGTGCGTGTATGTTTAAATATATTTGGGTTTGATTGAGCCTGGGAGACACTGATGAGCTTTATGCGTCACATGAAACACATCATCATCATTCTGTCCGGCCAGTTCCAACTCACCAACAGATCCACGGCCTCCCGGCGTCCCAGAGATCCATGCTCCGTCCTCTCGCCGTCCGGCGTGAGGATGTAGGGGCTCTGACCTCCGGACGGCTTCATGTTGGGCAGACTAAGCGACCGCAAGTCCTTCACACCCTGCTCCACCTTCAGCTCATCGCCGAGCCGCGCTGGATTTGAAAGGAATACACAAACGCAAGGAAACTCAGCGATTTAGGAAAGCGAAACCTGCAAGTCTTGCAAAGCCTTCGGTGCGTTTTTTCTTCATTTATGGTCTGTTTCATTCATGTCTATGCTCAGAAATTTGAAGAAAGTGCAAAAGTGTATTTATAATTATTTTTTTCTAATTATTCTCAACGGGCCTCAGCACCCAGAGCATTGGGCTTTGGGTTTAATTGCCTGAGTGAAATCCTTATGTAAATGTAATGTAATAACAACCAGCCTTAAACCTGTAAAATAATGGGGGTGGGGGGGGACTCTGGCCACCCGAGGGCAGTAGAAACAAGTTCCAGACAAAAAAAACAACCTGTTATTACTGTTGACTATTCACCCCCCCCCCCTAGCAAATATAGAGCAACATTATTATTCGTTCTGAGCTTTGCTTCCAATATAAATTCTTTTTTGGGCTCCTGCCGACCCCTGAGGGGACTCTCCTAGGCTGCTTAATGTGTTCGTCAGATAGAAGTAAAACTTCAGTTGCCGAGAGTGGTGCATTTTGTACTATTCTTTTCTTGCAAAAAAATGAGTGGACAAAAAATAAAATAAAATGACAAACATGTTTAAGGTTGAAAAACTAAATCGCTAATAAGCTGCAACGCAACCAATCGCATCCTGCAGCCGAGGGGAGCTGCAGAGTCAGGTGAGGGTTCTCTGTTGCATCATCACAACGAGCAGCAGCTTGAAAGCATGTGATCGTTGGTTAAAAACACCGGCAATATCTGCTTTAGGTTCAATAAAGGAGCTCTTCAGCCGTCGGAACAATGAAAAACCTCTTAACCACCAGCCTGAACAGCTGTGGACCTCTGTGTTTCGGGGGCTCGTTTGGGAGGGGGGGGGGGGGAGAATTTCAAAAGAATAGCAATTAGTCATGGCATAGGAGCTCTTCTATGGAATGCTTTAATGGACCTTTCATCCAGAAACTGCAGCAACTGTAACTGCAATAATTGCAGAACAGAGGGCCCATTCCCGGTGATTATGGGAAAGAAAGTCGTCATGCTGATAAGAAGTTAACGACATTAGATTCCTGGGGATCTTCATCAGCCTTCTGGAAAGGGACCGAGCAGAGCGTTTTTTTCCTCGTAGCCCTGATAACTTCTGAGGATACAGTCCACTCCTTTTCCATGGTCGTCAGAAACAAGGGCGTGAGAGGAAAGCAGCTCAGTCATTGTTAAAGGCATGACGCCTAAAATACACCAAAGAACCCCACCGAAAGGCTACCTGCCTTCTATGAACAAAAGTGAAACATCCGCACTCTCTGTCGTCGAGTATTGGCCCACAGTTATTTAAAAAAATGTTCAACAACTGAACGTAAGAATAAAACATTATTCAACCACGGAGGGTAACAGGACAACAATAATGGGGGGATATATAAAATACAAAAACATTTCGCTTCTCCACAATTCAAGAGGACTAAATATCTAAATGAGCTCACCCACAGTTCAGCTAAATTTGCATGAAGTGCAGCTAAATACGATCTGATGCCGGCCTGTTTGACAGATGTTAGATTTTTCTTGAAAGTCTTTGTAAATCAGCAGCATCACATGAAATAGGCTGCAGATAAATTCAACGATGGCTTTCAAGGACAGGACATTATTGCAAGATGCGGCCGATCGTGCGCTGAAATGTGTCTGCAAGACACGCAGTGACTTCTTACCTTTGACTTTGAGGTAGTGTCCTCCAAAACGGTAGGCCTCAAAGTTGAGTGACAGCGGCGTGTTGGACTGATCCAGGAACAAGTCGACGCGGGACAGCTCGATGCCGTTCCTCTCAAACACCGGCCCTAGAACCTCTCTGTTAACACGCGGAAAGAAGCGGGCTCTCGGTCAGTTGGCTCGCGTCAAACCGCTGCAAAACGCAACCTGTTCCTCCGCTCCTCTTACTTCAGAGTCTTCTTCTTCACTGCAGGTACGATTTCTGTGTTTATGTCCACGTTGAGATCGAACTTGAGGCTGAAGCACTCCTTGCTGGGGTCCTGCAGCAGGAGCAGACGCACCGTTAGTTTACAGTGCACATGTGCTCTCCACAGGAGGGAGTTGGGGGGGGGGCATTTCAGAGGATAACGACGGCTGCTGCTGCATTTATGAAAAGCCTAAAAATAACTCTTACTCGGCACTTCAGGCCGAGTACTCACGTCAGTGTGTCGTCTCCGCGTCTTCTTTTTCACCGCCTTCATCCCCCCCGCTTTGCGCTCCCTGCAAAAAACGGTGACACGCGCGTCATCTTACCAGACAACTTGTGACAACTTCCTTCAAGTGACCATTTAAGACGTCCAACACATCTATCCTCCAGGGAGAAAAACAGATGCAGGAAAACACGAAAACTAGCTCGGTGCAAACGGAAAGGTTACCGACCCGCGGTCACTGCTCGCTTCATCCTCTTCCTCCAGGTCGGAGGGGGGGCTGGTCCGCGGGGGACAGGAGCGCGTGGACACGTTTCGAGCCAGGATGGAGGCTGAAATGTTGAAAAAGAAGGGGGGAAAACACGTTGCACACACTTTTAACATCAGGGGTGTGTTCAGCCAAATTCAAGCGTTGCAGGTTTTCTCTCTCGCTGGTGGTGTCGAGCCACTTAGAGACTTTTGTGTTGACGAGGGGATTTGTTTGTGGTCAATAAATATTCCTTAAGTTCTTCAATATCAAAAAGGATCCAGTGATAATTATCTGTATTCGGGGTACACTGCAATTTATAACTTTATATTTGACAAAATAGTGATTAAAAATAAAGGTAAAAAAAGACTATAAAGGAAGTCTTTAAAACTACCTGCTCTGAATTGCTTTCATGTGAACAATTTTTACCAATTCATATTTAATCAGTTTGAAAATGTTTGAAAATCATCAAGTTTATACTCCAGAAAGGAAGGAAAAATCTAAATTAAGGAAAATCAAATGCTTTGCAAATGATTAGACATGTTACTTTAAATGAGGCCACAGGTATAACATCACAGACAGAGGGGGATTTGCACATAAAGAAACAATGAAAGTCTACCTTGAGGTTGCAGGTCAAATCGGGGGTGCCGGTCAAAGTGCATGTTGTCAGTGTTCTCTGAATGGCTGCGCGAGTCACATGACTCACACAGGTGAAGGGGGCTTTTGTTATTCAGGTCTTGGCAGTCTGGGTGGTGGCAAACCTAAAGAAACACGAGCAGGAAAGAGGACAAAGAGAAAGTCAGATCACATTTACTAGTACACAAGGATTAAAATACAACAATGTTTTCAACCGCACAAATTAAGAATAAACATCTCCCTGACCGACTATCGTACCGGACACCCAGCTTCCCACCACCATTCCCCCTCTGTGGGATGACAACTAGCGGACTCCGAAGCCTGCACCGTCGCCCTGTGCGCTGGTCTGGGACCAGCTTATCCTTACATAAGCCAAAACTGTGCACCGAAACACTAAAAACCGACCGCAGGTCCGTTGCTGGCAGGCTTCCAGGCCGCCGGGCTCAATAATACCCGAAGCCGAGACGAAGGGGCAGCAGAAGGCTGCAGGATTAAGGAGCTCTTCCCCCACTGGCCCAGACACAACCCCCCCCACCCCCCAACCTCACCTCTAGAGCCCCACTGGGCTCTCCTACATCCCATCACTCGGGCCGCAGTGCAACCCGTCGTCGCGCCCCCCCCGCCCCCCGCCCCCCACCCTGCTGAGGAAGCCAGGATGTGTGGGGAGGTGCAATGAAGCTCCCACTAATGGACTTCCCGTCATTGTTTGCACGGGCGCGAGAGGAGCAGTGCGTCCGTGCATGCGCGTGTGTAAATCTGTGCACGACGGGCGCAAGCAAGGGGAGAAGGGGGGGGCAGCTTGTCAAGTCAACAACTACCAATATGCAAGGGTGTCTCAAGTAACTGCATTAACTACACAAAACAACGCAAGTACAATGAGTTACACAACGACTCCCCCTGGCCCCACTCCTGGTACTCTACCGTCATACTGTGCAGGTTGGAGCAGGAGTCTCCCCGCTCCTGCTACTTGGCTCCATGTCCACGCCAGGAGGCACCCGGGACCCGAATAAACAACCGAGTGTGCGACTCGCTGGCCTGCTGAAGCACACTGCGGCGCGCCCCCCAGCCGAGCGCCGAGCTGCCTTATTAATCCACTCCTCTCAATGTCTAGCCAGGTATAATCTCAGATTTTAAAAAAGGACCAGGTCGCAGAGCAGGAGGAGGGGGGAGGGATAAGGTTATGGGAGGGTGAGGAGTCACAGGACAGGAAATAAACCCAAGGCAGGAAGGGGGGGTGTAAACAGGTCCATCCAGAATCTTAGTCTTGCGTCCTGATTGCGCTCGGTCCGAACCATCTGACGCTCCTGCAGAGATTCATCATCTCCTCTTTTTGCCCCATCTCTCCCTTCATTCTCTTCCTCTGCCACCAGCAGCACAAACTCCTCCCTCCCTGCCGTGCACCCAGGGTTCGTCACCACACACACACACACACACACACACACGCAGAGCCCCCAACCAGAGAGAGAGAGAGAGAGAGAGGTTTAAAATAGAACAGAGACTGCGAGGGAAGAGTCAGAGGTCAGTGGTGGACTGTGGGGGACACGACTACGATCAGGGACGCTTCCTGTGCTTTAGAACTCGGTTACATTGCAACTAATGTTTTCCAGCTTATTGCTCAAATTCGCTCAAAACTTTTTGCCTTCTTAAGTGTCCTTCAGAAATAAAGCCGCTTATGAGCTTTTTTGTTGTTGTTATGAGCCAGAGTGGAAACGTGCGACGCCAACGCCAGGTTGTTTTTGGTCCTTTAAAATCGGTCCACTTGGGCTCCATTGATGTAGACGGGGTTCTTCCTTCTCTTTTATCGGCCACCAGCTCCTGTGCCGATGCTGATGCCAAGTTGTTCCCCGAGCGGCACCCTGTGTGGTTGACGGTTTATTCTCTAAGCGACGGGCTCTCATCGTTTGCGGTCGGGCCGAGGGCTGTAGTGACTGTGGAGTTTAATCATCCTAAAAGGATGTTGACAGGAGATCAACATGAATGCTTTCACTGATGTCTGATCACGCTTCAATGTGAGCAACAATTCAGTTACATTCAGTTATGCTGTAATGGCTTTCAATAAACATTAGTATAGGTAAAAAAACTCAAATATTATCATGCTGTTTTGTGTCGAAATGACATTTTTAAACAAGCATCATAAAATAGATAATAGAATTAGGAACTAAATCTAATCAAGAGAAATTAATAGATGATTTTAACAAAGTAAAATGATAACATTTTGAATGATTAATGACTTCCGAGTGGTTGGAATGTTTTGGGACACTGGAGCCTTGAATACCATCGGCCCAACGTATCTACATTTGTGAGACTTAAAACCGCGATAAGATGCCAACCATGAGTTTTATTCCGCATTGCATTAGTGGATCTGTTGGCCCCAGACTGTCTGCGATGTGGTGTTTCGATGTGCCGGTCGCTGAAAAGCGCCTCATCAGAATGCGCCACGTGGCGG
>NC_084900.1:33506793-33574617 GCF_949316345.1 Pungitius pungitius
GGGGGGGGGGGGGGGGGGGGGAGTGCGAGACCAAAGGCAGGGCCTGTCTGGGACCGGCCCTAAGATTCTCTTGTGGTCGGCCTGTCTTTGTTTTTGTAGGCTCTTTGTGCAAAAGCCATTAGAATATCAAAGGGAGGAACAAAACAGACTCAGAAAGGGAAGCATACAAGTTTAATGTTAAGTGGCTGGGGTTGACAAAAGTTGTATTTATGTCCCTGTTCTTTTTAGACACGTAGCCCAAACACAAGCGCAGGGTCTGCGAGCTCTGGGGGGGGGGAATAAGTAACAGATCGAGTTTGCACTAAAGGTCCGGGCTGCCATAACATTGCCCCCTGCTGTTTAAAGATTGACACAAGCAACAGCGATATGATGGGAGTCCAATGAGAATCGAGCTGTGAGGGAACCTGCTTTTTTTCCTCCCAAAACTCCATGAATTACCCGCTGACCTCAGTGAAACCCCAAAAGGGCTGGAATGATGGTTCGAGACATACGGAGAACAATTGTATTGAGCCATAATGTAGTAGACTTTGATTTGTAGGTGTTCATCGTAAACTCAATTTGATGCATTTGAAAACTTAATTAGTGGGATTGTCTTGAAGATTATAGATTATATAACAGCGCAGGGGGGGGGGGGGATGGGACAGACACACCAGACACTGTGAACTCGCTTTCTCTTCTGGCTTCAAAAGGAATAAATAATTTCATAGTCTAGTGGACGCACACAGAGCACCGACCAACACATGAAAAGAAGAGGATAAAGAAGAAGAAGAAGAAGCTTTGCTGCTCCGTTTCACCCCCCCCCCCCCCCCCCCCCCCCCGTGTGTCAATGCAACACCAGCGAGATGCCGGGGGCATCCAGAGTGAATCAAAAGCTCTGCGTTCTTGGGACAATGAAAGGATGCGCACATCTTCATTCATTTCTTATTTGGATCCGGCCATTTAAGATTGATTTAACGTCTCTATCGGCGGGACCACGTCATTGGTCAATGCCTTCCAAAAGCATTAAACATCCCTGTTGCAAAAATAAACTTGACAGTGTGAGGGTGGGAATAGATTATGGTTTGGGTTTAAATAACTCCTCGTTTAAGGCTAGCTGAAGTTTTCCATGGGTGATTTAATCATTGGTTTAAGAAACCAGCGGTGCCTGTCGGTGAGAAGCAGCAAACCAACGTGGAAAAGGTCTGCCCGCTGTGTCATCCCGTCGACCCGGCCCCAGCTTCTCTCTGCCCAAGGATAGCTACGAAAACACACTTTCTTACCCTCACCTAAACAACATTTTAACAAGTGACTTCACCACCAACCCACACACACACACACACACACACACACACACAGACAGACCGGTAAAACAATATAAAATAAAACAAATACACACAAGCTGTAAAGACAGGTGCACTAGATCATATGGTTACACCCAATAAATAGAAACGAAAGTACAATAAATCAAGCAGAACAAACGAGAGCGAGAGAGGAATACATACATCCTTTTCCAGGAGGACATAAGCGTGCGGACTGTTTACTGAAATCACAGCCCTTCCTCTCAGTTGACCCCCCCCCCAGGTCAAAGGTCTTACCTTAGAGGCCCTCCGGCGCTCCGGACACTCCGGGTGCTGGCACACGGCGCAGTCTTCCTCCTGGACTGGCTTGTCATCTGAAAACAGGACGTGCGAGTCAATTAAAACGTCCCCCTATTCAGCACTAAAAATCACCAAAAACCAGGCGACCACACGTCCACTAACACACCTTCTCCTGGTAAAGCTGCAGAAACATCATGTGGACAACCAAGAGTAAAGTCAATGCCTGTGTTTATACAAGAGAGTGACCACGAGACACAACAAACACTCTCAGGCAGCGAGAGACCGAGAAGCCATAAATAAAAAAAATAAATATAAAAAAAAAAAAAAAAAAAAAGACACGTCCGCTTGGAGAGATTTAAACAAGGGGAAGTTGTGCGTGGTGCGTTTGTTGGGACGAGATCTGAGGGAAATGAATAACAACCGACGAGAGAGGAAGAAAATGGGGCAAACGAGAGGAAGCCCCGCTCCGCTCTGCTCTGTGTACCAGGAGGGCCGTCGCGGCGGGTGAGCTCGCTGCGCGCCGCCATAACAAATCACCGCTGTCAAATAGACCCCCGAATCCCACGCCGCCGGCTGGCCAGCGCGGCATCGAGGGTCTGATAAAAGGCCGTGTTTACGTCTACGTCTTCCCCGTGTACACACGCAATAAAGATATCATAACAGAGCCCCGATATTTATCGGTCCACCTAATGAGAAAAACAGGGAGAACACACGCGTAGGGAGGAGGGAGGGGGGGGGGGGGGTGGAAGCAGAAAGAGCAGGCGGGGGAGAGGGGCACAAATAATATACAATTCCTAATTCATTAGAAATAGAGATGTGGCTGAACCTCGGGGGGGCAACTCCAAACAATAAGGAACAGACGATGCAGGCTGCTCGGGCCTCCCCCCCCCCCCCCCCCAAGTCACCTTAAGTCGCCCGGCTACACCCACCCTCACGGGTCAGCGGTGCTGGTGGGGAAGGGGGAAAGGCAGAGCCCGTGGGTTCCCTAGTGGGGTGGGGAAGGGTAAAAAACAACAAGATCTAAGAGGAGTCTACGGGCAGCTGGTTGGTGGACGTGAGCTAAATGCTAAACTTACCGAGGAGCGATTCCCGATGAGGCAGAACCGCCCTTAACGCATCGAAACTCCACAGACGACTTAGATCCATCGGGTGGACACGAGCAAATCAACGCTAACGGGGCTCCGTATCTGCAGGGCGAGTAAAAAGCAGCTGTTGGCCATTCAAACGTTGCGGAGGTCAAAGTTTTGTCCATAGCTGGTTCCATCGGCCTCAAAAGAGGGACTCAACCCAGACTTTATTATTAAATTATTATTGAAATGTGTAAAAAAAAGAAAAATGTTATGAAATGCCAAAATGGCAAGCATTTTGGACTCTACACTAGCGGAGTCATCACAATCCGCACAGATCTGACGAGTCACCTTTCAGGCTGCTACACAAGTGAAAACGTTACGTTTTACTGTTCCTCCCATCGAACCGAGCCATGACATCAACCCCCAACCCGAGCCCCCAGCCTCTCAAACCCGCCATGCTCCCTCTACCACACGGCCCGACGCGCTGCAACGCTGGGGGGGGGGGGGGGGGGCGGGGGGGATTACTTCATCTTCTGCCGAAGCGCCGTCTTCTCTCCGACTTGCTCCTATCTGGCTGACTCTGCCGCTTTCGCTCTCTACGACGAACTGGAATTCCCTGAACTCAGCAGTGCTGATTAAGCCAAAAGCAAAACACACACACACACACACACACACTATACACAAGCCCACGTGACTGCAGACAATGAGCTTGCACACTAAAGGGACAGCGTAGCATCCCATCAGCGCAGCTCTCTCCTCTGGCTGGCTCGCCACGGGGGGTGGGGGGGGGGAGACACACTACCCGGGGGCCAGGGCCCATTAGGCAGCCATAAATAAGCCAAGTGATGCACACACTCGAACGCACAAGTTGTACTCACGTTTTTCCCAACCCGTGAAACACCACTTCCTCAGTTTGGAAACCATAACTCCAGGTATGAATGTGCTCTTAAAGTGGAAAAGTTCCCTCTTTACGGTGAAATCTTCTTGTTAAAAGTCTATTGAACAAATTGTCAATCAGAACATTTATCAACAGACATTCGGGCCTTCGGCTACTAACATTTTTGCTTTTCTGTGTTTATTATTGTGTTAACCTTGTAAATGGAGAGTAGCGGTTTCATTTTGGAATATTTAGCTTTGGCCTTCAAGTTATTTGCATTAATGCTTGTATCCTATTTCTAACCATCCAATACATATTAACGACCTTTTTGCAGGAATCGGATTCATATGAACTAGGCGGATGCAATAAAAAGTTATCTAGTGATGCAATCCCCCTTTTGAGCTTAATTAGTTCAAATTCATTTGACAAAATTGCAGAATTGCGTCAGATTTTGGGTGACAAATCTGTCGTAATATCATTTGGAACATGCACTGTGACCTCACATGAACGGGTATTCGCACCTGTAACATTTGGATGTAGGCTAAATAGGAGCAAACTTTTGCTCCGGGACGCATTACAACAATCAAACTCCCGAAGAAGGTCAGCCAGGTAAATGATTGCACTGCATCATTCGGTGTGATGCACATTCACATGAGGTTTAGCTACGGGCATCTCCTTGAGCCGAGAGACAAAACACAGATGGCCGGCAGGACGGCAGGGAGACCCGGCTAATCAGCAGCAGGATCAGCTCATGCCGAGCTGGTGGAGAGACATACATAATAGATGAAGACGGAATGAGGGGACAGGGAGTTCGGCAGGGGGACGGATGTAAGGGCGACTGGGCAGGAAAGCTGAGGGAACAAACTTCTAACAAAAGATAGATAGGAAGGTCGTTATAGTTATTGGGATCGTTTCTGTGATCGGCAGTACTTCAAAGGACTTTGATTGGTACCGTGTCAGGTACCAAAACAGGTGGAAACGGCTAGAGTCACCTAAAAAGAGAAAGCTCCGTTCGGCGAACACACAAACCCCAACCGTCACGACTGGAGCTCCGAGGCATGCTCTACAGGTGAATGAGTCCGGGCCCATCCGGCAGATGACAGAACACAAGCAGGTTGCAGCTGTTTCTAATGCCGGGGAGGAGGGTTGGGGGGGGGGGGGGGCATAGCCCTGCTGCTTAATGTTGTTTTACCCCCATAGTGGTTAAATCCAACACATGTGCTTCCACACACACACACACACACACACACACACACCCCTTCCCTTCATCCTTCTCCCTCCCCCACCACATCTGAGCAAACCCACGGTCCCCGTGTATAAAACTAAAAACCACAGAACACGTGTAATCTGCTGCAGAGAGGGATAGTCAATAACTAAATAACAAATATCTCATTCACGCTGCTCACTTATTTTGGAATTATTGAACGAAGTCTCCCAAATGAATATCTGCTTTCTACATTAAGGCGGAACACACGGTGCTGTTGCCCCGTTTCAGAAGGGCCGCGAGGGGATTACTGCATATCTTGGATTTTTATGGGCATTATCACAGTAATTGGTCAAGCTGCTTGCTATACTTTAGCCTGGCCTTTCGTCCCAGACAATTCTTTTTATGGGCTGTACTGGTGCTAACTTCCAAGGAAAATGAAAGTTATGCAGTTACTGGGAACGTAGCTAAGTACGACCGAGGGAATATTTGTGCGTCTGTACACGGGTTATTTCGGACTGGGCAACATGTACTTTTATTAGCGGTCACCATAAAAAAAAAAAAAGGTCTCAGCAACCAGTCGACATCTTCTGCCCTAAATCTTCCTTAAGAGCAACGCATTATTTAAATCAAACGATCTGACCGTTGTTTTCTCCATTAAGCAAACCTTAATGACCGGGCCCCTCCTGGTCGTTCCTTTCAATGATCGGCCTGTCTGCGAGCGTCTTCGTGTCCCTTTGGGATTTAGGGGGGGGGGGGGGGGGGGGGAACTTATGTGGGAAAACAGCGTCTGTAACCATCAGTGGGACGTTGTGATGTCACGATGGCCTCCCACGGAATAAGTGGCTGAGATAATAAACAGAAGCATATTTAGCGGCTTCGCTTCAAGCCACTTTCTCATCGCCCTGTCCAACTTGGAGTTTACCCAAAAAGCCCTAAAGAAAAAGGGAACACAACTGTAGCCCAACATAATTGAAAATGAATTGTTTTGTCCAACCAACAGCCCAAAAGGTTCTGTAAAATATCATGTGACCTGGCACCTGAATCCAAATCATTTTCTAGTAATGGACTAACTAACTAAAACCCCCCCATGAATTCTTTTCATACTCCCACTGTTTGCTGTAAGAAAAGACCTGAAAACAGATCATTTGCTTTTGTAGTGCCCTTAGATTGAAATCTTTCCCCCGCAGCTCTTGTTATGGTATTAAATCTAAATAAGGCAAGAGAAGGGAGTTTCGGGACCTGTTCATAAAACGGGAATCTGTCGTATTTTGGGGGGGGATAGCATCTTTAAGCCTAGAGGCTCCAGCGCAGCTGGCAAATGTTTTCAGTAGAAGCTCGGGGCTTAATTACAGAGATGGTGAAAAGGTAAAGATCAAAGCCTCGCCGTTCTTTTCCGCGGCATTCCTCGTCATCGGGCCGATGCCAAAAACAAGTCTGCCTCAGTAGGCACCGTCCTTAAAGCGGAGCAGAAAGGAGCCGGGTTTCCGGGAGGCAGGCTGGCAGAGAGAGGAGAGAGGGTGACAAACATTCCTGCGGCCCTGCGTTATCACTTCCCCCTTCCCTAATGGCAGAAATCGGCCAGCGCGGCGGAAAGCCAATGCCCCCGTGTCTGCTTAGGGAAAAACAAAACAAAAAAAAGAAACAGCCCTGAGAGAGCACACAGGGAGGTTTCAGCTCAGCTATGCACTTCTCCCCCTGGTAAATATTTCATCTGTGAAGCCGCCGGTCTCATCCGTTCTTTCCCTCTCGACTCTCCCGTGTGAGGCCGTCCTCGTGCCAGGTCCCTGAGTGCTTTCCACGGAAGAACGGAGCAATGGAACATTTAAAAAAAAAAAAAGAGTTGCCCTTCCATGATGGTACTTAAGTTCTTAGCCCAAAAGGTGAAAGGGAACCAGATCATCCGTTTGCAGGAAAACAGCAGTTTAAAGTTGTGTCACGTGGAGCAGTCGGGTCAGAACGACACAACCCTTTTTTTATTCTCCGCTATGCTGAATAATAAAGTAATAGTTCCATGTTGTATGGTTCAGTCACTATCTTCATCCAATCCTCTACGGTTGGCGCTTCCGTCCTATCCTGCATGCTTGTAAATTTTTTACTAGCTGCTAGCAAGATTTTCAACATACCTGTCTTCTCTTAACACATTTCCAAGGTAAAGAAACGTACATGACTTTCAGGTACATCGTAGCCCGGGATTTTGACAGTGGTGGTATGAACATTTTCCCAGAATTCTATAATTCAACGCCAAAATATATGGGATTGATTTACTTTTACTGCCCCACCAACATGGACCTGTTAATCCATGAAATACAAACCAGAGAGGAACAATGTTGGGACTGAAAATGCAAAAATAAAGAGATAAAAATATTTTTTTTAAAGAATACTAAAGTAATAATAATAATAATGGTATCCAAGGTAAAACCACCATTTTGCTCTCTCCCAACAATGGAAACAGGTCATGCTAGCAGCTGTGCGTGACTCTGCTCGGGCCTTTTGGTGTTTCCCCGATGAATGCCAACAACCTACAGCATACCGACAGGCTCGCAATGAAAATGCTCCCTTTATAAAACACAAGGTGCAGCAGAGGATGGTGCAAGGCGAAAAGAAACAACGCAGTTTGTAAAAGTTATCCTGAGATTAAACATGCATTTCTGAACGCAAATGGCCAAGATATGCATCGAAAAACTATGTCATTTATTTCACTAGAAGGCCAGAGCTTTGAACCACATGGTGGTGTTACAGGAAAAGTCAGGGGATCATGTTAGTTTGTAAGCTTGCAATGAAATCCACTCGATGGTTGCAGAGAGGTTTGGATCAAAGTGGTAGTTCAGTAAAAAAAAAAAAAAAAAGAAAAAAAAAAGGCCAATTTCATAGAATACGGTGAGTCTGTGGGTTTATAGAAAATATGTTCGGGCAGAACAGTGACAGAGCCGCTTCCAAAAAGAGTTATTAATAACTTACAGAAACATTGTGTGCAATAGTACAGCCTCTCTCGGCCACTCTCTCTCCCTCCCTCCCTTAAACATTCACATAGCGGGACATAAAGTTGGGCTGGCTCACCGAAGCATACTTATTCATTCCTCTGACGGCAAAGGATTGACAAATGTAAAGCCGTGCCACTGCCCACAACACCCCCCCCCCCCCTCCCCATTGAGTCAGGTGATGCTCAGAGTCTCACGGAGCCCCTCTGCTTACCACATAGATCCTGGATGGCGTCCAGGGAAGAGGACCAGGAATAGCGCTCCATTCCCAATGGAGCGAGCGAGGGCGGCAGTGCGTCCAGCTGGTACGCGCCGCGCTTCTTCCAGTAGAGGAACATTACGGCTTCTTTCGACCGGCTATTTATTTGGTAAATAAGGTGTTCATTAAATCTTCAAAGCTTGACTGGTTCCGCCGCGTGCATCTCGCCGTTGACCCCCCCCCCCCCCCCCCCCCGCCGCCAACAGTCATAACGATCTGAACTCAAAACACCCGTCTGATCATCCATCTTTATGAAAAACGTAAAACTCGCCAGACTCTTTACACTCTTCCAACTGCCAATATGTTCGTGTTCATCGCCCCCCCCCCCCCCCCCCACCTGCGCGATGACCTCATCCAACGCTAAGCCACAAAACACTTTGCTTTGAACAGTCGGTCCAAGTCTGATTCAAGGCTGGAATCCGGGGCTGGTCCAAGTCAGCCCATCTCCGGGGGCCCATATTATCAGGTGCAAAACCTGGAGCAAACGCTTAGAAGCTGCCATCCAGGCCGGTTTTAAGTAGGCAACAGATGTCTGCCTGCATTAATGTCAAGGACCTCTTCCCGGTTGACGATGTCGATTTTTGTAATCGTCCGCAAACTATCCACTGGAAAGCCCCCCAGCGAGTGCTGCCAAGCACCAAACGCTGCCCTCTTTCAATCCATTCTCCAACAAATTAGAGCCGACGCACTGCGAGAAGCTTTTGAACTCCGATCTCCGCAGACGAGTGCAACGCAACTCACCCCCCCCCCCCCCCCCCCCCGAGCCTCGACTTCCTCCACGGCAGAGACTTCCAAACTGTTCCACAGCCGGAGGGCCGAGGACAGCTGCTCATGTTAAATGCCCCGTGTGGGATCTCCTGGCCGTCGGGGGGCTTTCTGCCACTCCATCAGACAAGTGTTGCATTCATGCAGGGGTGAGTTGCATGCTGGACGGGCACTCTGGGCCAATGGCTTCTGGACTGGGGTGACACAAAGATCTCTTTTAAAGCCTCCTACATCCCGAGTGGACTTTCTATATAATTTGCGCAAACTGTAAAAAGGCGGACATTTTTCGGCATTAATTAGTGCCCGCGCCCTTTATGCCTCACGAAAGATTTATTCCCCTTCCGTGAATGCACCAGCTCTGTGGCGACTGAGCTCAGTTATTTCCGTGGAGTACAATGCACACATGGGCTGCCTGGAGATGAGGAACGCCAAGTGACTATAAAAGGATCCAGCCATAACAGTCTTATCTTGGACGAGGCCCTTCCTCCCCCGACTATCGTTGAAATAGGGTTAAAACAACGTGCAGCTAAATATTGTTTAATGGAAGCATAATATCCCCAGTGTTGCTTGAAAGGCGACCCGCTGCTATCGCACATCTAAAACGGGAGAAGAAATACTGTGAGAACGTGCTGCACCGGCCCGGGAAAGGAAGGGAGGGACGTCGTCACACACACACACACACACACACAACCCACATGTCCAATTTTGGGATAAGAAATTAGAGGGTAAGGATGGGAGCCGGTTTGCTGCTCAGCTTTGGGCTTTGCAGGCATATGGTAATAATCTGAAGCAGCTTTGAGCACGCGGCTTCCCTTTTAATGAAGAGAGCAGCCGCGCCGCATGAGAACTGGGCAGCGAATGAAAGGGCCAATTTCCACCTACTGCAGAAACAAAAGAGGGACTTTGACATGTTCTGACTTGCATAGCCCAGGGTGGGTCAGGCTCCTGAACACTGGACACTACATTTCCCACAATGCCACTCAACCTTTCACAAAAAGTAACCTTAAGTAAACACCCTTACACTTTGAAGCTGACACGGCAGATGACATCATCTGGGCGCCACCAGGTTCAAGGCATGCATCCCGTAACCTTCTTTTATGCAAACACTGGACAGTGATCCACAAAGAAAGATCCATGTCCGCTGTAGCTGGGTCCTCTGCCTCATACAGGTGGTGGGAGGAGCCGCTCAGCCTGACGTCAGTGTTATTATATTACACAAAGCAGCTCCAGTTCATTTAAAAGGAAAGGTTCATCATTTTAGGGAACAAACTCGTAGTTTGATGCCACTCTCGTTAAAAATGGAGCAATAACCAGGAGATGATTGGCTGAGATTAGACACACAACTAAAGAAATGTTGTTGTCCTCGAACTCTTGGTCATAGTTCTCAGGAAATTCACGAACACACCATAGGGTCGGACAGCGAACACACCTAAACCACCTTTTTATTGCCGAGCATCCCCATAACTAAAGCTAAAGTCGGCTCCATAACCTCTCATTTATTTGTAGTCGGACAGAAATAGCACGCCGAGGTGCTGGGACTGAATGAACTGGCTCCTCGACGGGATCGCACACTCACTAAAGTATTAATGGCGTGCGAGCTGGTGCAGTACGACAAGACTGTAAACGAGCCCGCTGGAGGGTGTGAGGGCGGGGGGGGGGGGGGGGGGGGGGGGGGAGAAAGAGTGTGAGCCAGAGTGTCGACAGAGCGAGTGCAGTCAGGAGGGTTGTGGCGCCCGCATGAAAGAAGGTTTGGGTTTATATTTAGTACAAACAAAAAGGTTATTAACCCTTCGCCAGCAAGACCAGGACTGCGAGAAGTCTGAGGCTTTGGTGTGAGAGATTCATTTCTGTTCCATCAAAGACGTCTTCCTGCCAAAACGGCGTCCGGGAGTAATAAGTACAGCCTGTGCCTGATGGTCTGTTTCATCTCCATAACACTGCGCAGCACTAAAGAAAGAGCGGAGAGCCGCGCTAGCTTCTCTGTGATGTTCGTTTTGGTTCCTGATGCCAACGGCGGCACGGCTAAACACGCTCACCATAGGCCAGGTTCAACATTCCACCCAGATGATGGAGGTGGATGAAAACGAAGAGGTTATTGATAAGATCACAGTTCTTACGTTAAAAGTCGGGGTCCTCCACAAGTTGCAGAGATATTTCCAATCGGGAAGATATCACACAAGATGGTATTTGGTACCCGAGTTACATCGTTAAAAACAATCAAAAAGAGACAAGTGGATTTTCATCATAATAGTCAACCGATTACATTCCAATAGATTTCCTTTCGATGGATCAACTATGAGAAACGCCACAGCTGACGGAGGCCAAGTGAACCACTGGGAGTTGTCATGTAATTTAACCGTCCCTCTTACACCACCCGGGACAAACAACCACTCTTCAGCATGTCGAAATGAATAATCCCATAATTTGAACAATCTGGTTGAAATTGCAGTGGGGGCTACTGCTGAGAGGCCAATAACAGAGTCAACGGGAATCAAAAAACCACTTATTCCCCAAAAAGTACAGTTATTGCCGTGCGGTGGGCCGCACGCATAAACAGCCATTTAGTAGCCAGGGTGGAGGTTATGATCGTGGAAGGACACAATCGGGGGATAAACCGATAAACAACGGGGGGGGGGGGGGGGGGGGGTAAACATTTAAAGAAGGTGCGTGACCTCCACATAGCCCCTCTAATTACCTGCTGCGCAGTACGAAGCGGAGCAGCTCCCGTTGGTCCCTGTCCGGCACGGAGGGGAGACCTACTGGTGGGACTTCAGCTCCCGAATGGAAAGACCAAACAAACGTGCAAAGCAGAGCCAGCGGTTCCGTCTGCAACCAGAGCACAACGGGGGCCAACAGCGGCACGAGCGGGATAGTTCACCATGGGGCATTCGGGCAGTGAGCACGTTCAATGACCTCGCCGCTGGCTAAAAAAAAAAAAGTAAGAAAAGGCTAAAAAGGAACTGCAGTGAGGCCACGACACCTGTTCCATGTGCGTATTGTGATATTCACCTGCGCTTGGTGAGCCACATCAGAGGAATAGGAACAATTTACACAGGCCAAACACACACACACACACGTAATAAAATAAAAAAAGGTATTGGTCGATTATCCCTATACGCCTGGGAGGGGGAAGGAGACAAAAGCCGAGGCGAGGTTCTGACCCGGGGAGCCCGTCGGGAACAGGACGAGACGCAGAGCGAGTAAAGTCTTGAAGGGCGACGGGGTCCATCTTTAAGGCAAAGTGCCCTGTGGTGGGAAAGAACTCCACCACTCACTTGATACGCTGCGGGATGGACCTCGCCATCAATTCGTGTTGTCAAGTGAAGTAAATGCAGCAACTTCAAAAGTTGATCACTTTTGTCAAATGGTGGATTTAAGCCACAGCATCAATAATAAAGAGCAGGGGCCGGCCTGTGTTTTTGTTTTTTCGGGTGGTGGACAGAGACCAGACAAGACATCTGGTCCCAGATTAGACGAGTGTGTTTAAGACGGGCTTATGACTCCGGTGGGCTGGGACGTTGAAGGCTTCCAGACTCAACCAATTACGGCCGCTAACTCCATGCCCACTTCTTGCCGCACCGGACTGCCAGCGATGCAATCATCACAAGCTTAAAAACCTGGGAGCTTTTCCCACCTGGGAGCTTTTCCCCGACTGCACAACTGTCAGGGATTAGTGGACGGACTGAAGATCAACCTGTAACTATTTTGATCCACCGAGGTCATTATTTCGGAGGCAACAATTCTTGGTTTTCAAAACATTCCTACATTGGGGGGGGGGGGGGGGGGAATGTTATTCGCTATAAAAACCTTAATATTTAAAATGTCCCTTTGATGTGATTATGTGATTATGAGGGAAGGAGAAGAAGAACAGCACTGATGGCAGGCTTGGGGGGGGTGGGGGGGGGGGGGGAGGACAGACAATAAATAGTGTCGGTTGGAGAATTACAAGAGTTAACATCCATCATCTGGGTGTATGCAGAGCTGTACCAAGAGCCTTCATCTCCAGGGGAACTGCAGATCACAGAGTACTGTCCTCCTCTCATTAAAATGCCCTTGCCTCCAGCTGGGATAATTGCTCAGGTCACTTGCCAAATCCAGCTAGTAACTTTGATCAAAGGGGGGGGGGGGGGGAAGAGAGAGAAGAGGGGGGGATTCAACCTGGTGCCTGAGGATCAGAGTCACGTAGAGCAACTCGGTGCCAAGAGTGTGTTGACGTTACACAACGTGTTTCTAACAGAACAAAGCGTACAGCGTGCGGACTTCTCCAACCGCTCCACATGAATAAAAGGCATCGATTTTCTTTTTTACTTACTGAGTCGCAGTCTGAGACCAAGCCAGCTCCTCGGCGGAGATTTGTGCAGAACTGAATTCATGGTCCACTTGTTTGGCACCATCTACACGCACGGAGTCCTTGAAAAGAAACAAAAAAAAGAGAGAAAAAAATCCACCCCCCCCCCTGCTCCTGCTCCTGCTCCTGCAGGCAACAACAGCTCGCAGGTCCGGTGTGTACGCGCCGTCCTCTCTAAGGCATTGTCACTTTCTGCTCACGAGCCTCCTCGGCAGGTCGAAGCCGAACCGCCGCCGAGGTCCAGCTCCGCGTCCGGAGTCAGCGCGAAACTGCGTTCGACTTGTTGCTGTCTGCGCGGACGGGAGAGAAGAAGAAGAAATGTCCTCGACGTCCGCCGGGGCAGATCCCACGGTGCGGGAATTAAAGAAGAAGAAATCAATGCTCCTCGTGAAACGCTTTTAACGAAGCGAAGATGTGGACTGAGTTCCTCCTATTAACTTCACGCGGCGTGCCGTTGAAGTTGAACACGTTCCGGTGGAGGTGGGGGCGGGGGGGGGGGGGGGTGCTTCCTCTCGCCGCCCTCTCTGGTCGCCCATCGGCTCTCCATTCATTCAGACAGCCCCAATCCACAAAGGACTCGATGCCACGTGGCCGCTAGGGGCGCCAGAGGGACGCGCCGTCCACTCGACAGAGCCAAAGTCCACTCCGTTTCTGACTGATTCCATCATGCAGATGTCTCCGAACAAACAAAGGTTTTATCGGAAAAATAGTTAAGAGGAAACGACACATTAGCCCAAATGAAAACGTATACGTCAATACATTTACTTAAGAACAGGTTTCCCTTTTCAATTGCTTCTACTCACTCTTTTACTTCACTGAAGATATTCCCATAAGTAACACAAAATGAATGAAAAAGTACATTACAATATCTTATAATCCAATGGTAATTTACGGTTTTATACATTACGATCAACAGCAGAGGAAGTAGCATGAGCCCCACATGTAACATCCGCAACATTTTAGGTAAAAAAATATATATATCCAAAATCAATGTTGCAGTTCTGCACAGCAAGAGAAAATTTGTTTAATATTTGGCTTTCAGACATTACTGTTGTATGTACTGTAGGTATTAGAAAAGTAATAAAATGTGGCTCTGCCATAACTTTCCCAAATAAAGAATAGTTATCATTATTCTAAACTCAATATAGACCATTGCTAGGCTTTAAAACCTAAAAATCTGGACAATCAAACAGCTGGACATGGGATCTTTGCTTAAGGAATACCTTTCCAAATATATACTTTTTTTTCCATCAATGAATCCTGTTTTTGAACAGAACTAGAGCTAACTACTTGCTCTATTTAATAGATTTTTATATATACTGCTAAACCCCAGCATCAAGTAAATGCAAAGGGCAAACAGAGAGCTTTTTGCTCACTCTGTATAAAATGAAACCATTTCAATTTATATTCAATGCTTTTCACAGATATGCATTGTTATTTCTAATCATTCCGGTCCATGAGGACTGTCATCAATCATTCAGCATTATACGCCCTTGATATTGTCCATCGTTTTTTCATCACTGCCCTTGAAGAATTTTCTGAGTGAAATGCTGTCGGGAGAAAAATCTCAACATACATGTCCTGCCCCCTACAAGTGAAAAAGTTAACACTCAAAGAAAATACTCCCTACACATAGAAAACATATTGCATTCATAAAATGCATTGAAAGAGTAGAGGACTACGTTTGTCTTTAATCTATGACAATTGTAGTTTTGGATGAAATATCTAGTACCTAATAACGTCAGAAAAAACACAAAGTCTTATTAAAGATTGTTTTTCATTTAATATCCAGCAGGTTTCTTTAATTGATTAGCAGATTTGGAATGACAACTAAAACAATGATGTTGTTAGTACAAAGGGAGGTACTAATGTCCGTGTGACAGACAACACGCAAACCTCTTCACGGACCCATAAAACACACGCACGCAGGGGGACGTGGGAAGTTGAGCGGCCCGGACGGACGGCCATCTCCTCCCTGCAGAGTCTGTGAAACTGGCCGTTCGGTCGGACCGAAGGCTCACGCACACACACACACACACAAAACAACGTACGACCTCGGTTCTGTACATTGAAAGGCCAATTAGGACTTTGGTGTGAGACGCAATGTAGGAAATGTCACAGCGCCCCCATTTGACTGGGTCTCGTCAGTCCCTTGAAGACTCGCAGCTTTCCTGCACCAGTGAGATCGAAACTGTAGTCTGTGGTCACATAGGGCATCTCTCCTTCAATGCCAGGCTGAAACAGAGATTAAAAGGGACTGTAAGTAAAGGTAATATTAAGCTAAAAATAAAACTTTACACGTAGAAACGAGAGAACAGAGTTTTCTACCTGTGATGTGAGGACGCAGGAAGGCAGCGATATCGCGCCCAGGAGGAGACAATTGACCTTACGAAGGACGGAGGGATCTACGGGCGTCAGCAAAAAGTACAGACCTCGCGCCATGTCAATACCTCGAAGCACCCCTGTCCACACAGACAGCACATGGGTCAATTCATTGGATCTCTACATGTCAATTCATCGGCCACGAGCCATCGCTGGAAGCCTGTTGTTCTGTTTGGTGCTCGTGGAGACGCTGGGTCCCCTTTCAATGGACGTAACATTCCTTTAACCCCTTGATACTTGATGTAACTGACCCCAACTAACTGACGTACTGAATGTTCATTCGTAAATTACTTTTAAGCACCACACGGTTCAATATTTGTCCACGTATAACCCACATTTGGTGTATTTAAAAAGCAACAGTAATTTCTGTGTGAGAGGGAATCATTTACAACAATTACAGTTATGAACAGTTAAAAGGAATTTGAGCATTTGTACAATGTAGGATACGTACCAAAGCCCACACATGGGCAGATGGGAGTCTGTGACAGCAGGACCGCCCCCCCCTTGCTTGAGACTTTCTCCCCCAGGCAGCACAGTCCCACCAGACTGCCATTGGCAGCATACATCATGTGACCGGGCACCACCTCACAATGGAGAACACCCAAAGCCACGGCTGTATGGGGCACCTACGGGCCGGAGGAAGAATGGTGAGGTTCTTATAGACAAAACTAAAAAGGACATCACTTTGTCCAGTGCCTCTCTACAATTAGTATTTAAGCTCAGCTAAATCGCCAGCAACAGACATGAGCAACACACTCCATCGAACACTCGGAAAGTGAACAAATAAACAGGTTTCCCAAAAAGGCCAAATCATTTCTTCATACGGGGAGAAGCAGAATATGCAACTTGTTAGCGACGTTCAAGGCATCACTATTTCCTCAAAGCCCCTTGTCATAATATAAGTCTTTAATTTTTGCATGTTTTATTCATGATGGCACAAGGTGAAAGGAAAAAAACCCTGCCGTACGGAGACCCACGTACCTGGTACGGGGTGAGGCTGTGTAGAGGTCTAACCGGTCCGGGGTCAGGAGACTGCAGCTGACTCAGGTAGGCCAGCAGTGACAGCTCTCTGTGCTCATTGGACCGCTGGTGTTTTCTGTCAAACACAAGGCACCAAAAGAAAATTATGTCAAAGGGAAGTTTTGATTTTTTTGCCAACGGGGGGGGGGGGGAGCGTGGCGATGGACTCACGCCGTTCCTTGGCGCCCGACTCCTGGGAACTCGGACTGCACGACGAGGTGGGTGTAACTCCTGGGCGGACTGTGGCTCTCCGTGAACTCGGCCAGCGCGGTCTCAGCCGGCGGGTGCGTTTGGCTGCCGTGTGCCGTCCGCAGGAACTCTGGCGTGAGGGCGGGGCACTGGGTGACGCCGCCGTGGCCCAGCTGGATGACGTGCGACACCGGGAAGAAGCGGATCATATCCACCAGCAGCTGAAATCCGAATCCTGCGGAGAGGCCCAAACAAGCACGCGTTCAGACACGGATTGCGGCGAGTATGGTTCCTCGTATTACGTCGCCCGAGCTGACCTTTGACCCAACCCGCGGTGTTGATGATGACGGGAGTCTCCCTGGTCCGTGGCCGTCTGCGCCACAAGGATTTAAGAGATTCCATGTAGCGCTCCAAGTCCGTCTCGTATGAAGAATGACCATAGTAGATCATGTGCTCCGGTGTGCACTGATGGGTGAAAGGTGGACCTGGGAAATAACTCAACTTAAGTCCACTGATTCAACGTGAAGAAAACAGTGCAGATGAATCAAAACAACCCTTGGACATGTTGGGAAACGCACTGATCCGCCATTTTACGGTGAAGATTTATGCCAATCAAATATCTTTGTGGTAAATCTGGAGCTCCAGCCAAGAAACCCCACAACTATACACACAGTATTTGGTAAGTTTCACATATGCTGGTAAGGGGAATTTGTTCTGGTTGGTTGGAGAAAGGCTAGCGATTCATCAATAAGAAAGGGAAGATGCTTGTTCCCCAAAAAGGACACTTTGAACCATGCGTGTTTATTCAGGACCATTCAACAATTGTAAATACTAACGTTCCAAATGTGTCCCAATTTTTTTGATTTTGTAATGTTTTTGTGAAAGACAAAAACTAACAGGAAGTAAACGTGTGTCCAAGCTGTGTGCTCAACAATTCAATTTGGTTTAAACGGTTCATATATAATGAACAATATCAAGGAGATGAAAACGTACCCAGAAGAGGTCCTCGGACAGTGGAGAGGGACAGGCAACCAGCGGGAGTGAACTCTGTCTGACCGAGGTCACCTTCCAAATAATCGACACTAGCAGTGCTGCAGAAACAGACAATCAATCGAAACAGAAAATCATTACAACATACCATCACAGAACAGAAGTGACCCTCACATTTTTTCTTGAGAACAATTGTAAGACCGAGACCTATCTTGAGTACTATAACACTGATATAAATATGTTTACAAATAAGCAGTTATCACCTCTGAAGCAATTCTATTTCAATGAATGCAGCAGATTGTATTTGACTACAAAAAATGTGTAAAGATTACATCCAAATATATAAATCACACATCAATCAATAATATATAAACAATAAAAAGAAGAACTTACTGATTTAGTAGGTTATTGATGAGGTTGCGGATGAACGATGACTTGCCCACATTCTTGGTACCACAAACAAGGACGACAGCACAACCGTCCATATCCCCTAGAAATGACAGACATGTGTCCAACAATTAGCCAGTGCCGGGTGAAATGATCGATTGCTTCTTCAGCCATTATCAGCTGTGGAAAAGATAGAATTGCTCTCTTTATCCATCTGTTAAAAGGTTTGTTTAGGTCCTTCAGATATATATATATCTTTTACATAAATGTTTACATATTATACAAACCAGTTGCATGCGTAAAAGGGTGCTTACCTCTGCATGCGCCGACAACCATATTGAGAGCATCTTTGTAGCTCTTTGACATTTGTAGGCCCTCGATGGCTGGGCCCAGGGGAACCATACCCAAACCATTGAGTGGGGTGTCAAGAACAGCTGACATGAGTTCCATCTACAAGTGGAAAAGCTTCTGTTACACATGTGCAAGTTACAAATTACCGACACATGAATTGTGCTTTTGTTCTCATCATTTCCTGATCCCAGCTCTATTCTAAAGAGATTGGGTAAATATTGACGGTAAGCAAATAACCGTAAAAATAACCGTCAACTCACCACCGGGGGGTTGAACAATTCACTGAGGTCTGTGAAGCTTGACAGAAAGCGGGTGAGCGGCGTCTCCATGGGCTCCAGTAGGATGATGGAGGAGTTTGACGTAATCATTTTCAGCAACTTTTTCCGTGATGCTATGAGACCCGTTCAGGTTTAAGGAAAGAGAAAAATAGTACAAAGCACCAGGTTACTAACACACAGCAAAGTATTGTGTCCCTTAAATATGCAGATCGTATCATAATCACATAACTCTCTTATAGGACAATAGCCTGCTCATGCGTTTTTTCACCTGGTTGGAGATACTTTCGGAGAACGGTTGAAGCCTCAGTTCTGTCATCTCTGCCTTGGTCCGAGCCTTCCAGAGCTCTAATGGTCAGGGGACAATGTGAGGCGGGGGAGAAGAGTGGATACGACTGCTGGCCTTCTTCAATGGTGAATCCCATCACTTCTACTCGACCGTACAGACAGGTCAAAAGGCACTTCCCACGGAAACACAGGGTCTGCAGGACAGTAAATGTAATGCTTGGTCAAATAAATGGGTAAAATATACTTCTTCATTTGTTGCCAGATCTTTATGGAAATATCCTTAAGCATACCTGATGCTTCTGCATGACAAGTACTGCATGGTTTTGTCGATCATCTCTCTCTGCACAGCAATGGAGAGACTCTCCCTCCAGTCTACTCGTGCTTACATATTCCAGGTCACGTGCGGTCTCCACCCCGTTCCCCTGAATGGACTTGGAATACTCCTTCCAGTCCTGCCAGTCATTTGACTCGTTGTCCATAGTAAACTCCATAGAAGCTGAACCTCCATTAGCCTCCGTGTGAGATGGCTTTATTGCAGTCCGAGGGATGTTATTCTTCATCTCAGAGACGGGCTTTGCCTTATTCCTCAACCTCTTGACGGTGGGCTTTTTCTTTACAGACGCATGGTGCTCCTTCGCCAGTCTGGCCATTACCGGACTGGAGTTGAGCTCCGAGGAACTAACGGGAGGACGACACCTTTTGCCCCTCACGTCCTTCCACTTAAGAGATTTGGCTGGGCCCTTGACCTGTTTGGGTTTATTCACCTTCATGATCCTGTAAGACAATTATTCATGCAGGTGCTGATGAATAGATGATGGGTAGACCTGCAAAGAGAGAGGCAAGGAAATTACTTTCTGAAAGGACAGGAACATTATTAAATGTGTCAAGTTAAATAGGTTATCGATAACATGTGGTAAAAGAAGTAGTCTGTAAGTAGTACAGTTAACTTGACAATATCAATATTAATAAACATTAGTATACAATGCATGCAAATCAAATAGCTTTATAATAAAGTACTGTGCTTGAGTAAATGTGTCAAAGTAACGACAGCTAATTCCCAACTCTGGCAATAACATTATCCATAATAAAGGCACGTTAGCCTCAACTTGCTATGTTTGTAGCATTTGGGAAGCAGTTGGAAGCTAAGCTAACCACGCTAAAACGTAGAGAACGAGCTAAGTTAACTGTACGCTACTTATTACAATATACGTTACATTGTCAACGTGTCAGGGTGAGCCGTTGATACATAATCACATACACAGGTTACACTGCATCTAGGAGCAAGCTGTAAGACAACAATTCATTTGGAACCTGCCGTTTAATTATCTGACAGCTATTCTAACTGTTAGCTAACGTTAATATCATTGCACTCAGATGGAGCAAACCTACCTGATTTGGAAAACCATGCAGAATTGTAGAGATGATTCTTAATGTTCGTATTAAATAGCCAACGTTTATAATTAACGTTAGTTAGGGTTAAAGTAAAACTAAATAGATTGTTACTGATACGGTGCTAACAGGCTAGCTTACATGTGTGCGCTACTAACAGGCGCCGCGTCTGGATGGCCGACTATGGGTTAACCCGGAGTTTTATTGTTTACGTCTATGTTATCATGCAAAACTATTACACTGTATTTAGCCTATTGACTGATAGATCATCATTAAACATACGAATGTAGCTGCAAATCCTTATCAAAGATATAGCTGTTTTACAAATACCGGCCCGACAGGCATATGTATGTTTAACAATGGACAACAATAAATGTTCCCTGGGTTCCTGTCGCGTAAATAGCGTCACATCCTCTTCCTTTTGGAGATTTTAAGGGGCCTACAAGAAACGAAAACAAAGCATGTAGCGGCTTTGCTACGTATTTATTTTTACCCATATACAGTACATCGAATGCAGGTGCAGCTTAACAATATTAGAGGTAGATTATCAGTTTTTATATTGATCTTGCAGATGTGAGTCACAGAATGCAGCTGTCGGATGCGGACTTCGCTAAGGGATCGTCTTAAAATGCGTGCAAGGAAATAAACGTTGAGGTGAGTACCTTGGGTTGGTAAAGGTTTGCAATAGTTTCATTCTTTCACAAAATTGAGCAGTCTAGAAAAATATAAGTCCATATTATATACAATCGATATATTATTTTCGAAAGCGGAAATTATATATATGTACATACTTCTATTTCACTTATTATACAAATATATACATACACACACTATAACACTGTTTGATTCTTAAATGTAATTTAATATGTTCTGCTTTTATTTTATTTGTATTGTGTATATATTTAGCATTTTCCGTTCCATACTGAATACTTTTTTGTTTACAATGTTACAATATACCTTCTGCTGCCTCATACAAATTTCCCCTTAACTTGTTAAACAAGGAAATTCAAACTGATTTTATTGATATGAAGCTCCCCAAATATTACACTAAATAAAAAATGCTTCAGTTATGCAATACTATTTAATAATTGTCCATATAAGCACACACATTTGCCGCATGGATGTGGAATTATTAAAATGCTTATACACATTAAAATTAACATTGTGTTTATTTGGGATTTGCACCTTGTTGATATTGTACTAAATATTTGTTAAATCTCCTTCTTGGTTTTGAGGGTTTCAACCAGTGGTCGTTTTTCCTGTTTTATCCAACCATCGGCCTAAAATTCTAATAAAAAAGATATTCAGTTGTTTTTCTAATAAGACAAATATTAATGAACAATAAATTGCGTTCCTTTGACTCAGAAATACCAAGTATTCATGAAATATTTGATTCTCAGATGGGTGTATTTGCTACTCTCCTTTGACACAAAGTGGTAGTTAACTGATCATCTTTGGGTTTTGAACTGATCGCCAAACAAAGCAACCACTTTGAAGGTGTCAAGTTGGCCTATGAGAAACTAGGAATTTCTGCTATTTTAAATGCATTTTTTTTATTAGTTGCTGGTTGCAACTCTGATCTAAACTGTCACTATGAATTGTGTATTGGTTACAAATAGTAAGTAAAGGGTCTTCGTATCGATGGAGTATAATGTACTTGTGTCACATTCAGCTGCAGCAGAATGCAGTGAAACCAGAAGGATGTCTTCAGCAAAGAGCCACCATGCGCTGCGTGTCCTGTCCTCCCTGAACCAGCAGAGGGCAGTAGGGAGGTTTTGCGATGCAGTGTTACATGCGGGAGATGGGGCGGTCTACTTGGCACATCGCAACATCCTCGCTTGTTTCAGTGAACGGTTCCAACACTCCAACATGCCCACTCCTCCGTGCGGGGAGGTCTTCCTGCAGGAATGTCCCAACGACGGCCTGGAGCTGCTCCTGAACTTTGTCTACACCGGAGAGCTCATGTTGGACCCTGACAACCTCGAGAAGGTGCAGGACGCAGCGGTCAGCCTCCGTGTGCCAGAAGCACTCGCGCTCTGCAAGCAGTTCAAGGAAAAGTCCGCGGGTCCTGTGCCTCTGAGGCGCAAAAGAGGCAGGCCTAGAAAGTCAACGCCAGATACGACCCCTTGTGGTTCATCCAAAGAAGAGAACTCGCTGACTGTCACAAAAGATGAGTCCCGCTTTAATACTGCCACAGTCAACTGTAGCATGGACGCCGCCACCACCTCCACCACCACCACCACCTCCACCTCCACCTCCACCCCCACCCCCACCACCACACGCTTTGGTCGTGTGGTGAAGGGCCCCAGGCGACTGGTGACTGTCGAGGGCACCACTGAGGATTGTGCAGCCCCTGAGAAGATCTGCAAGAAGCATCAGCCTGTTGCCATGAAGACCGAACGTGACGATGATGTTGAGGTCCCAGATCAGCCAGCTGGTGAGACTGAGGTAAAATAGATTAGTGTTAATATGATTGGAAATCTGCTACATGGAACTGCAAAACGCGGCGTGAGTTGTTATGACACTTGCATTGCGCCCTTGGCAGATAACGGACTTGCAGATTGACATGAACGACAGCGCCGTCGGCCAGGTGCCGGAGGGAGAAGAAGAAGAAGACGACGACGAAGAGGACGACGTGGGGGAACTCGGGGGGATCGCCGAAGACACAGACGAGGAGTACGTGCCCGCTGAGGAGCCCGCTTCCTCGGTCCCGTCGACATCGGCGGGACCGAGGAAGCGCAAAGCCCAGAGTGGAACCGGCCACTTGTTGGAGGAGGACTCCAAGAAGGACTCTGTGCAGTGTCCCATCTGCGACAAATCCTTCAAGAGCAAATACTATCTCAAGGTCCACAACAGGTATACATACAACTCACGGTATTTTCCCCTTTAAACAATTGTTGAAAGAACCGCCACCAACGTGCGTCCCTCTGCAGGCGGCACACTGGGGAGAGGCCCTTTGGGTGCCTCAAATGTGGAAAGAGGTACTTCAGGAAGGAGAATCTTCTGCTGCACGAGAGCCGAGACTGTGCTAAAGTACAGGTGAGTGTCTGTGACGTCTGTTTCGGGTAAGGTCCTCTAAAGCTTTTCAAGCGTTTTTGTGCCGTGTTTGAATCACAGACGCACACCTGCGTCACGTGCTCCTCAACGTTCGATGGAAAAGAAGAGCTCCGCCTGCACGTCGTGTCTCACACAGGAAATATGCCCCACAAGGTACTGCCTGACGAACACGCCGCAGACACCACGCCTAAAATGAGTTTATTTATCATTTTCATTTTCTTTCAGTGTTCAATATGCCCTGAACAGTTTATACACAAGAAAAACTTGACAAGTCACATGATGAAGGTCCATGGATATCCCAAACCCCATGCAGTAAGTCTCCTCAACTGTTTATTAGATCATCGCTTACTGGCGATGTACTTGCAGCACCTTTCATAACATTTCACGTTAGCATCCAAGATATTTTCTTTCACGTTTCATTCCATTACAAACAAATGCTTTCACTTTTTAGTGTTCCCAGTGCCCCAAAACCTTCTTAACCCGCACAGAGCTGCGTGTGCACGAAGCAGCCAAACATCGAGGCGAGAAACCATTTGTGTGCGAGGAGTGTGGCCATCGAGCATCAAGTCGAAACGGCCTGAAGATGCATATCAAAGCCATCCACAGGTTCTTTTGGTCTGCTTTCATCAGACTGGAGGGAAACAAATCATCTCTATACAACATCTGTTTACAACTGATAGCACATGTGTCTGTTTTTTTTTTTTTGTTGGTCTTTACTTTGCAGAAACGAGCGTCCTTTTGTATGCGACGTGTGTGACCATGCGTTCTCCCAGAAGAACAACCTGAACATGCATTTGCGTATCCACAGTGGCGAGAAGCCCTACCAGTGTCATATGTGCGGCAAAACCTTCAGGACGCAAGGTACCGGCCATCCTCATCACTGTGACCACCACTGTGTTAAAACGGATGAGATGGGAATATCCGTTCCTATATTCAGAGCATAATGACAGGATTGTCCAAAATACGAAATACTTTTATTTATTATTCGTCGTCTTCGTCACACCAGCCAGCCTGGACAAACACCACCGGACGCACACTGGCGAGCGTCCCTTCAGCTGCGACGTTTGCGAGCAGCGCTTCACGGAGAAAGGCGCCCTCATCCGCCACAAGGCCAGCAAGCACGAGGAGGGCCGCCCCCACTGCTGTCACATATGCGGCAAGACCTTCAAAGGTGAGACTTCCTAGACGTGTAATCAAAAGGCCACATGCACTCACAATACAGCACGCTGATTGTACGTCACGGGTACCTGTGATTCTTCCCCCCCCGTGGCCTTCATCAGCGAGGGAGCAACTTCGTGTCCACCTGCGGCGCCACAAGGGCATGAGGAAGTTCGAGTGCATCGACTGCGGCTACAAGTTCACTCGACAGGTGGGCAATCATTCCCACCATTCTGCTGGTCCACGCGGACGGGACTCGAATCAACGGCCCTCAACTCGGGGGGGGGTCGGCGGCGCTCGCCGCGGTTGTCGCTGAGCTCTGGTGCACAGCCACTGTTCACACTTTCAACCCTTTTTAATAGCACTTGACTGTGGGTGGGGATTGTAGCCCTTTGTGTGAAATGAAATGAGGAAACGTGGCTGAATCCGCTGAGAGGTCATGTGACCAAACTGCAGGATAGTTAACAAATGGTGGTTTGCCAAAACCTTAATATTCCAAAGTTCAAACATAGCAAGTTTTACCACTGCAGAAAATGAAGTGGTAAATATTCCGATTTGAGGGGGTGAAACATCTACATTTTTGGTGCATTTTGGTGAAAAATGTATAATATACTGTATATCCGCAATATAGGCTGAGCTTAGCAGATTTTCCCTTGAAATGCATTTATTCAGTTCAACATTTTGCCTTCCATGTTGCAACATATCAATTTGAGTTCATTCATTTAGCCGTTTTTCCAAATAAAATATTCAACTCAAATGTACAAAAAAAAAAAGAAAAGTCACACATATGTAACACGTGATTCCAATTTTCTGTTCGTTGACTTCTTTAATGAACTGACCCATTTTGCCCCTCACACCCCAGGCCCACTTGCGACGACATATTCAAATCCACAAACGCACGGAGAACTACAACCCCCGGCAGAGAAAACTGAGGAACGTCATAGTGAAGGAAACGGCCGGCGAGAACCAAGCGGGGGAAGCAGGGCCCGACCCTGCCGACACAGCGACGGAGTCAGGCGGCGCCGTCACGGTGGAGAAAGAGCAGGAGCAGGAGGAACAGGAGCAGGAGGAGGAGGAGCAGGAGCAGGAGGCGGCGGTCTCCAACCAGAGCCTGGGACGTGCCGAGGCCGCAGAGACGTCCGGGTCCGCCGTGGCTTTGGGGGGAAATGGTGGAGAGTGGACCAGAGACTGAGACCCGAGGACTGAGAGCGCGTGGAAGAAGCGACGGCGAGGACCACGTCCTCAGTGAGAAGGTCAGCTTTGGGGCCGTGTAGGAGGAATCATTCTCATGCTTTTGGAGGTTAAATGGACTGCATGCGAGTGAAGGATGTTTAAATGGGAAACTGTGTCCGTTATGGCTTCTTTGATTAAGCCCCCATTTATCAATATGCCTTGTGCAGCTAGACTCTGGTAAAGTAAATAATAATAAACTGTTCTTGATGCAGCTCAGTTTGCTGGTTACAGTTTACTGAATATTTGGGGAAATACGCGTGTTTTTTAACTTAAGAAGGACATCAAAGTCTCAATTGGAATAAAGCCGCTACACAAGTTATGATTTTATTTGTTAAAATATACACACACACACACACACACACCCTAATGTGTACGCATTAGCTTCCTCTGGCTATTTCTAAAAATATTTTCACACTCTGCTGCAACCACCATCAATTTTTAAGACCAAATTCTTCAACCTACTATTTAAACTCCTCAATGTTGAGTGAGTTTAATTTATAGTAACTACATTGTAAACATTTAAAAAAACAGTACGTGACGTAACAAAATATTTTAATGTCACAAACTTGTATGAAAACTATGACAATGATAAAAGATCATTAATAAACAATACCATGAAAACGCTAAAATTGAGATTCTTTTGCACTTCCAGTTACACATTACTCAACGGTTCGCCATTTACGAGGCGTTACTTTTCTTACTGCAACTGAAAGGCGGGGACATCTTAAGCAACCACAGCACAAATATATCCCTTAAATAAACGTACAAAACATCAAGATGTCCGTGAAACCAATTCTAAAAGGAACGTTCTAAAACGCAAGCTCTTGATGCCCAGTTGTCACATTTCATGATGTCGGATCGCTGCTTTACCAACACGCTCATCAAGGTGCAGGTGTCCGTTGCAGACAGTGGAAATGAAAAGGATGAATGCATTAGAATAAAATGGGGCCTTTGGACTCAGCCTACACAATGAATAAATGTAACAAAAAAAAATCCAAATCCAAATGTCAACGATATGAAGGAAACTCGGAGGCTTCAAACTATCCTGTAAAACACTTCTGTGATTACCGCTGTTTTTTGGAATGTAAACAGGTCATCACGGTTTCGGAGAAATGACTGCAGCACACAGACGCTTCTCCCTGCAGCAGTGTGTGCTGCTCTTTGTTGAAGCGGAGGAAGTTTACCGGTGACACTTCACCCGTGGAGCGTTTCTCTTGTAACACCAAAACATTACAAGAAGCAATCTCACCTTTTATTTTCCATCTTTTGCTCTGTGTCAGTCAAAAGCTCATCAAAGGGCGAAATGAGGTAAAAGAGACGGCGCTAGAAAAAACGGGTGGACCAAAGACACAAAAGGTGCATTTAGGTGGAAGTAAGTGTTGGAGTCTAATTTGGTTTTACAAGACAAAAAGATATTCAGGATGAAGCTGCCAGTATGCAACCTACCAGCTGTATAAATTATATATATATATTATATAAATTCACAAAATCGACTATCCAACATTCCGACTTCTTTAGTTTAGTCCTTTTTGAATATTTAAACAACTGTTGTCAGTCTTCACGCAAACAGAAAAGTGCAACACTATGCATGCCTTCCATAAAAGACCTGAATAATATCCCCCCCCCCCCCCCCCTTTGATGGCGAGCTTTTCACTCCAATTCTGTGTGTGTGTGTTGAAAACACTCCTTTTCCAACGCGGTCAAGGAGCACATCCCACAAACTGGTTCTGATTGAGAGCGTAAACCAAACCCCGACCGAAAGTGTAACACGGGCCCCTTTGGGACCGAACTCAGCGCGCTGGGTTCACGTCCTGGTTCTGGTTGAGATTGTTGTTGAGGTTTTCGAGCGCCTGGTGCCGATGGTGCCGATGCAAGTGGATGGCGTTGGACTCGGGTATTTGGGTGGGCTCAAAAGCGCTGGACACCTGGGGCATGAACTGGCGGAATATGCTGACGCTGCCGTGCCAGAAGGTCGGCTGAGGAAGGCGTCCAGCGAGAGTCCACGAGCGCGCGGTGGGGTCGAACGCCTCCACCACGTCGGACAGCTCGAAGGTGTTGTCATAGCCGCCGGACACGTACAGTTTACCGCCCAGGGCTGCCACGCTGCCTCCAACGTGCACCTGGAGGAAGAGAGATGGCAATGTCGTCGATCAATGTCTTTTACTTCGCATTAAAAAAGGTACGAATATATCGCATTTAGTCATTGAAATACAAATGAATACATTGAGAAAAGTAGTCATGACCAATATTTATTCAATTTCACGATTCTTGAAAGCCATTCTAAAGCCATGGAAGTCAAGCAGCTAAATTGAGTAAAAATATTAAGCTCAGTTTGCATTCTTTAAATACAGACACGGCTCTGGAACAATTGTTGTCTTGGACATCGTACTAACTTATGTTGGTAATGTGTGGAAAATATAAAATACCTTTATGATTACTAGGATTGTGTACCAAGAACATAAAAAGGAAAAGTAAAGAAATTTTAAAAAGACAATAGAGGAACTAATTAAGATCAATGGAATATTAAATATTGATTACGCACCTAATGACTTTTACAAGTATTTCTCTTTTGCTATATTATGTGCTTATCTGATAAGCATTTGCTGCCTCTTGTTGGTTTTGGGGGTGATATGTTCAATTCATAGAATTAGAGGCAGAAATAATTTAAGTCTTCAAAGTGACGTAATTAAAAAGGTCCCATGAATTCATTTATTCCCTTTGCTGTAGTCAGATAAGTTCAATAAATGGGTGACAGACTGCAGCTGTTGTTATTTTTCTGTTTTTATGATCATCTTTAGATTTAATGGGTCGTCGTTGACACGTCTAATCCCAGGTCAGAACTATTAGAGATCCTAACAGTTGGCTAATAAAAGCATGCTCGGGGACAAGTGTCACATGTGAAATACAAACCTGGGTCATCGGACTAATTTTGTCCCACTCGTTCTTTTGAGGATTATAAACATCGACCTCGGCGGAGTCATCCCTACGAATAGAAACACAGCAACGTCAGGCTGCTGCTGAATCAATCACTTCTTCAAATGTGTTCGTGTGAACTCCACTGACGATTGCAACAACAATGTATCAAGAACAAATATCTATTTCTGGACTTGCGTGGTAGAACCACAGGACTGTTTACTCGATGAAATAGTAATGCAGTGTTGGCCAGATGTGGAACAAGCTCTCAGATCAGAGGCCAACATTAAGTATTAAAAGTAAAAGTGCTTGTTCTGCCCGTTGTGACAGATATATTATAATAAATGAGATCATCAATACTAACGCATCAATTTGAAATTTTTTTTTCTTTGTCCCAACGACACGGATTTATTTTAGTGTGTAATACAGCGTTTTGTTTTATATCTTAATCAGATAAGTAGAGTACAGTATTTTTCTCTGAAATGTAGTGGACTAGAAGTATAAAGTAACCTCAAATGGAAATATAAAATAGTACCTGAAAGTACTATTTAGGTTCAGTGCTGTAGTAAATGATCTCAGTCACTTAATCACTCTCTCCAAACGCACACACTAAATGATGGTAAATTAAACAAAGAGAGCCCCCTTTTTTCTCCTCACCGGATGAAGTAGATGAGGCTTTTGAGGGTGACAGTTTTCGGCGTGAAGGACCACGGCGGCAGCTGTCCGCAGCTGACCATGGCCCAGCGGTTGGTGTCGGCATCGTAGCTCTGGATGGCCATGGTCTCCTCCCCGGTCAGGGAGCCGATGGCGTACAGGCGTCCGCCGCACGCGGTGGTGGAGCAGTTGTCCATCGCGTGCAGCATGGGCGGCAGGGCCTCCCAGCAGTCCACGGCCTGGTCGTAGCGCTCGGTGCTGTCCGACGCCACCACGTAGAGCTGACCCTTCAGCACGCACGAGCTGTGGTACTCGCGGGCCTTCAGCATGGGCGACGCCTCCGTCCACTCGTTGACGCTGGACTTGTAGCGCCACACGCCGTCGTAGAGGCGGGAGCCGTCGGAGCCACCTGGAAGAAACAGACGTGTTGTCTCGATGGTTGATGTGCATCAAGGACTTGGAAGGTGCACTATAACTGCAAATAATAACATACCGCAAAGTAATACAGTAGATAGTGGTTGTTTCCCCTCTTAAAAAAAGATGAATGTCCATTCTCAAATCTTAAATAAATTGAATCAAAGATTCTAAAAGCCAAATCCTCCCATGGACATTAAGGAATCTCATGCTGCTGCTGTTGTTGTTGTTGTTGTTTCATAGTTATTACTGTCATCTAATTATTGAGCCACTAACCAAAGAGCCCGCCATTTGTTCATGCAAACACCGCCTGACGGCCATTTCATGAGGTGGAGGAGCAGGAATGGAAATCTACCCACTGGAGTGAATCGAGTACAGAGAGCGACCTCAACCCCTGCGCACTGGGTCTGTGGGACACCTCTCAATGCTCAACTCTCACTTCCATCGCCCTCCGCGCTGCACTCACACGTGTACGTCTTCTACGTTAGGCGTCAAAACGGTCTTACCTGTGACGTACATGTCGTTTCCCAGGGCAGCTATGCTGTAGCCTCCTCCGAGGTGGTCGGGAAACTCGGCCAGGTAGCGCCACTGTCCGGTCTGCGGGTTGTAGCAGTCCACGGTCACCAGCTCGTCGCAGTCCTGGTCGCAGCCCCCCACCACCACCAGGATCTCCGCCAGGCCCGTGGACGGCCGCGGCCGCATTCGGTGGCAGGGCCTGTCGTGGCGGTCGTACTCGCACGACTGGAAGCTGCGAGCCTCGTTCACCATGCGGAGGCAGGTGGGCGACAGGTAGACGAGCGGGTCGCTCTCCACGTGGGCCAGGAGGAAGAACCGCCTGACGAAGGGGAGGCGCACCTGCTGGAGCAGCTCGGGCCAGTAGTGCAGCCTCCGCTGGAGGTCCGCCTTCACCCAGCGCAGCGCAATTTGATAAGCGGCCTCCTCCTTGTCGACGCACAGCTCGTCGTCGGACACGAACTCGAGGAGGCGCTTCCACGGCAAGCGTGCGAAGTCGGTCGCTTTGGCCAGCTCCATGATGTTCTTGAGGACGAAGCGGCGAGCGCTCGTCGCCAGCTCGCGGCAAGCGTAGGCCTCGGCGAAGTCCTGGATCTCCAAGCAGTTGGAGACGTCCAGCCGCTGCTCGAGGAAAGCGCAGCAGGCCTCCTTGACCGAGGGGAACTGGAAGAGGTCGGCCGTCTTCAGCAGGACGTCGACGTTGTCCTGCGTGACGGTGACCCGCCCGGTGTAGCAGAAGTCCACCAGCAGACCCAAGAGCTCCGCCGACACCTCGTGCAGGACCACCCGGTCCATGGCGCTCTCCTTTAGCGTCCCGGCGAACATAGCGCGAAAGTAGGTGCTGGCGGCGGCCAGCACGGTGCGGTGGCAGTGGAACTCGCGGCCCTCGGCGCACAGAGTCACGTCAAAGAACTTGCGTTCGGCCCGGAGCTCGTGGATCCCCCGCAGAAGGTTGAAGGCGTGGGCCGTGTCGAAGAATGGCAGGGTGGACGGTTGCGTCTGCAGCGCTGGATTTTCCATCTCGCCTCCGGTCGGGTGTCTCGGGATCCGGCGGGTTGTGGTCAGAAGGATTTTTTTTTTTTTTGTCTGAAACAAGATGTAACCCATCAACCCATCACACGTTACATTTTAACATTTAGTTGCCATTAACTTTGGATTTTCAATATACATACAAACAAATACAAAAATAAATAAATAGCTATTGCAGTTTCCAAAAGTCTGATTCAAAAGATATTCAGGTTTTTTTTTCTTCTCTTTCTACGTTTTCTTTCTAAAGATGACTTTTAAACATTTAAAAAAAGGTTTCAAATTTAAAAAACAAAAAACGAATGCAAAGCGGATGCATGATGTCACCTTTCCAAAACAGTGCCACATGAAACGTTGCAGTACAAATCCAGTTAACTACACTGACAAGTAGTGGTTACTTCAGAAACTATACAACTAAACCCGCAGGCATCGTGACTTCATTTAAAAACATACACTCTCGACCGGTTCTCACTCCTACCTGAGGAGCCCCTCGTTTCGGCTACAAAACCCGACGGCAGAGCTCAGCACGACTCTCCTTTCGATAGATACAGAGCTCGCTTGGGCCCCGGGGCTATAAATACACCAGCAGTGTCCATTTCCAGGCAAAGGGTGGGAGGAGGGGCATCGGGGGGGAGAACACCTAACAGGCCGTGGGCACAGACTATAAGCACCCCCACTGGTATGTCTCTGTGGTCAGTCGGCGATAAGTAAGTGGACTTTGAGAGAGGAGCCACTAGAGCCCGAGCCCGAGGCCCCCCCCCCCCCCGCCCCTACCCCACCGACCTTCTCACGGAGCAGCGCGGAGAAACACACAGCGCGCGCCGTCACACCATTCTGCCACGGCAGGAGCACAGACCTGCTCCGACCTCTGCTGACCAACACATTCACCGAGGGCTACAACATCCAGCTGTGTTTAGTTTTCAAAGCCAAAAAAAAAAAAAAAAAATGGCTAGCGGGCTGAGGTAAGAGCAGGTTAAAGGCCTCGCTGGGATTCTGGTCAATATTTTTGAGACAACCATTGCGGCTCAAAATACGCATAAGTATCTCCTTGCATAGATTTGTTTAAAGGTTGTAATGAAGCCCACGGTCCTCAGGCCAAAAAAGAATGAACACACATTCCACACGAGGGATCGACAAAGCATCGGTGCACAAACTGAAGGGAGCACACAGACCTGCCCTGAAACAACCCTTACTTCTGTGGAAGGGATTAGATCTATAATGGCATTTCCTTCCATGGACATCGTGAGCTTTCTTTTTACTCGGCTGCGTAGATTTCTCCCACTGCCCTCTCTTACAAATAATTAAAAAGGAAAGACATTTAATTAACCATCACATCTGTTTTTTTTTGTCTCTGTTTGACCACATTTTTGATGTTTTGCAACACATAATCACAAAGAGCAAAGCCACAACTCGCCGCGTCAGAAGGTCAATTTATGATCGGCGTGTTTACCAACCAGATCCAAGAATAGACAAAAGAAATGCGTCCTGTCAAATGAAGGCCGAGAACAAAAGGTGAGGGGGAGGCAAATAATAGACGTGTGGAAACCATCTAAATGCTAGGAGTTACGACTCCAGAGGGACGAGTGTGACTGTCCGTGTGGAAGGATCAGCATCGCTTTCATTACGTGCTACAACAGTGTGTGCGTACAGCTACCAACTAAGACGACTTTAACATTATTATTTTTGTTATCCCAGTATGGAATCACCATAACCGGTGACTGACAGAATCCCCTCAGCTGTTCACATTTCCTATCCTAGCTTGCAAGTATCGGGCTACTTGTGTTCTAGCAGGTTCTTTCCTGCACCAGTGTTCAGTGTGTTGTAGCACAGCCCCCCCCCCTCCAGTGGGCTCGCCACTCTGAGACAGCTGCTCTCACTGCTGGGGGTAATTTACTTGGAAAAACTACCCCGGCGTGGGACGCATATTGCACGATGTGGCTGGTTGCTGCTCCTTCAACACCCGTCACGTGACATCATTTTTCTAAGAAGTAATCCACCGCAGACAAAGTGATAGATTTGTGTTCTGAGTGAAGATAAATTCAGTCATAGAAAAAAAAAAAAGTATAGTCACCCCCCAAATACCCAGAAACCACCACTGTACGTCTACAGGAATTTGACTTGACGTTTTAATAGCGCTGTATAGCTTATCTCTTTGTTTCCAGTCGTCAAAAGGGCAGGTAGTACTTTTCACAGCTGAGCCCACAGTGCCGCCACCGCTAAGTGAATAAAGCGGCGCATTATTTATTCATTTTGTATTAGAACAGCAGGGCAAAGGGGGATTTTAGAGCCACCCAGAAGGCTTGTTTTTATATTAGAAAACCACAAGGAGTCATTTCAAATACCGAGCTAATGTGTTCCTTCAACTCCTACATTCCTCTAATTCCTGAAACAAGGCTCACAAATGGTCCATTTCAGAATCACATACATCACTGTATAATAATTATTGGTTAATTTATACGTTGGTGTATACAACACTTTATGTTGCAGCTGGAGTATAAAGTACAAGATTCTCCCCCAAATTGTAGGGAAGTAAAAGTATAAATAAAACCACCACTTGTTACAATACAGTGAGGCCTCACTTCTCAAAGCCATGTTTGGCCCCTGATACTATTCAAATGAAGTCATTTTGCAAATTCTGGGTCATAACTGAAGATACACAATGCCTGAAGCCACACACACACACACACACACACACACACACACACACACACACACACACACACACACACACACACACACAGTGTCAGTAAAGCTAACGTTAACTGTTACATCTTATGGCCGCTTCGGAAGGAAGATTTGGTCTCGCTAATAGCGGATTAACTTTTCGCATAACTTACTGACTAAATGAAAAAACTGCCGCGTACCGTTGCGAGCTCCATGTTTGTGGAATTTTGGTCCACAAACCGAAGCACCAAAATGCCGTAACAATATAAAACCTTGTTTACAAACGTCGCGTGGCGTTGGGTTTTTTTTTCTCTCTGGAACATAAGTTCACGCTGTTGTCAATGTATCCTCTGTTTGGAATAAAAACGACCATAAATAGACACGCCAACTCAGTTTCAGTCAACTCACCGCTATCCCCCTTCCCTTGGTGTTAATAGTTTTGGAGATTATTAAGATTTAACACCGTATTAATCGAGCTGTCTGATGCCGTGGAGCTCTTCGGCCTCCTTGCGCCATGATACCCTCAGCTGTAATAAATGTTGCCTTCACGTGTTGTCGGAAATATCAAACTTATCACGCAGACGTTTCTATGACCATCCTTGGTCATGGGACGGTATAATAAACCTTCCACGGCAGGTTGTAAAACAAATGTTGTGGAAGGTTATTTGGGGAATTGTGTGTGATCATACATTGTGGTGTATCGTAGCTTTACTATTTGTTCAAGTGGGAAATAAGTGTATATTTTATTTTATTGATGCCTACCCACTCAGTCACATGTGAATAATGATCAAGAAAAGCCCACTTACAAACACTAAACTATTACCCTACTAATACTACTACCTTTTACTACAATATGTATTAAAAAACAATAACAACCACAAACGACACCAAATCCACGCTTGGAATGAGTACCTGAACGCAACATCAAAAACAGTAATACATGCGAAAACTTGCAACAGATGAACATGAAGAATTACATTTAAATATATTTCTGATTCCAAGGATCCTCAATATACACTCCCCATTGCACCAACGTCTCCCATTGGATTACATAACATTGAGGAGACTTTGTAGGGAGCACGAAGTAATGTCTGAAAACACCCTGAAGGTTCCCTTAAATGTCGATGCTGTCATTGCTCCACTGATTTCAAGGTCAAGACAAGCTCAAAGCTATCAGCCAGCAGCTAAAACATTGCGAGCAGTATTTCTTTGTGTCCATTAAATTGCAGAAATGGGCTTCCATATTCACACGGGACCCTAATTTGGCACGATTCATCATGAGAAACATCAATGGGTTTTTGTGCTATGTGCTTGTTTCGGAAAGGTTGGCATTTTGTGGAAAGATGAAATAAAACAAGTGTTTAACGGCGAGCCCTGTGGTGGTGCTACAGAATAAACCAAAAGGGTCAAAACGTGGGCAAATGGAGACATGAGAGGTTGTGACATGGGAAAGCCAAGGTGTAAAAAACGTATATGACGGCTGAACTCTCGGCTGCTTTGTTTTTAGAGTCCTGGTAACGGCTCGCTGAAAACTGTCAGGAGGGATCAGTCCATCTACATCCTGCTCTACATGTTGATGTTGTATCAGTCAATTGTAGTTGTTTCACTTTGGGAAGTGGCTGCGAGGTACAACATCAATACATCAATACACTTTAATAGCTAATCTGAACGGTCTTCATTGCAGTTTAATTATCAGGTGATTACCACCTCCAAACCTTCCTTGTATGAATTGTTCTTTGACTCATAGGCATTTCATTTGTACTTTGTAAGTTAATTCAAGTCATCTTTCGAACAATGCTGTGTTTTTAGTCCTCTGCGATTAGTGAGAAAAAAAAATTCTTATTCTAAAGAATGAGCATTAACTTATGCAATACCACCAGTGTTTAGGCCATTTGTTCTCTTCTCTTCTCATTAAAATCACTGCCCACACTTGGAAATGATATATTAGCTAGAAGGAGTATCTGTTCACAACCAATTCTTTGTGCTTCTTCTTTGTGAGATGTATTGCGCTTGAATAAGTATTCAATATACGCCTAGAAACTATTTGTAAGACAAAATCATCACTAAGCCTTATTGTGCCTTACTGTGACAGAATTGTCAAAAAATAAAAAAGATTAAATTCAAATGGTTCTGGAATAAATACAATGATTCATCCATCAGGTTTTCTCAGCAGTTCTTTTTTTAACACTGACTGGGAAAATCCCCGAAGGCGATTACATATTCGACTCCAATACACTGCTTAATATTCAGTCCAAGGAGGACACGTGTTAACTGCCTTCCGCGCTCATTCTGCAGGAGGGCAAGACACAGATGATGGCCCGGAGTGTGAAATGTAAAAATAATAAAGTAAATTACCCATTCCAGTGCAATTAAGAGCGACCTGCAGCTGAACCTTTTTCCGACCTATTTTTGTCCTTTGTAGATGTGGGATTTGCTGACAGACAACTTCCACAGGGGTCGCAGTGACTTGCACAGTGCACTAAATTCTGCTAAAATGAGCCGCTCAGAAAGGGTTTTCTAACAACTGACATTTTCTATCACTTGAGTGAAATTTAGTAATTAACTTCTCACTAGGAGACTTGGTTTTCTTCCTCAGAGGGAACAGGAAAGCATACATACAGATACAGTTTTCAAAAATGTAACGCTTCTCCGTGTGGAGAAAAATGCTTGTTTTGCTTTCTTGCGAGTAGAAACAGACAATTGATAAAACACGCTTTAGGATAATTACGGAGAACCAGCCAGCAGCTGGTTAGCTTAGCTTAGCATAAAGAGTGAAGACTAATCAAGCTGTCCGAAAGGTAACAACATCGAACTGCATCTCTTAAATTCAGCATGATACATTTTGTTTGTGTGTAACAACAAGGTGGTTTTTCAAACCTTAAATTTACACCCGCGTTACATTTTTTTCAGCAAAACACTAACATAGCTTCTCCATCTTACAAATTTGAGAAGACGCTTATTTAACTTACGTAAATACTATTCGGTATCGTTAGTCAGTGTGTTCACGACAAATTGGATGTTCATGGATCTCTCTACAAAGTCTACTGATACACACTTGTGGCGCCATCTCATTTGTAAACATTGTAAAAACTATGGACTTCCTCCAAGAACAAGTGATAGATGAACAAATGGCACATTTTCAAAATGAGTGTTTGCAACTGTTCAGTCACTAGATGGAGACATTCTATATTCTTTATGTTATGGAAAAACTCAACATCTGTTTACCTAATAACTCTCATGACAAATGTAATATTTCTCCCATTGATCTCAGAATAATCATTTAAAATGATCATCGGCACACTGTAATGCTTCTGGGTATCTGTGACTAATTACCGTGGCTGTAAACAAATGTTCTAGTAGGATTAAGCCTGCCTGTTTACACAGAGGCAAGCTCAGACTGTTAATTAATCAAGTTTCCAAGTAACGCATTCACATCATTATAAATGCATTACTTATGTCTGCAGAGTCCTTCCAAACCCTTAAATAACATCAAACGAGGTTGCACCATTAAACAATAACTATATTAATACTATATGTAACATTATTTCTTTTATGCGTGTATGTTAATGCACTTGATTGTGCATGTTAATGTTATTTTTGTTTTAATTTTCCAATGTGCAGGTTAGCCACTTAATAAATAAGATCTTCATAATATGAACAGCAGATATTACTCATCAAGACATCAATAGCTCAATCTATCAACTACTTTCCACATGTTCTCTTGTTATGAGCATAAACAGACAAACCACTGGCTAATACTTGAAAGCCCTCTCCCGGAGCGGCAGCAAATCAACTGCACAGCACTTACATCAATAACATTCATGGTAAATTAGAATGTATTGTTGTGATGCCGTGTTGCACATTTAGGAGCACAGAACAATGTGTGTGTGTGTGTGTGTGTGTGTGTGTCTGTGTGTGTGTGAATGATTGATACAACAAACCACAGCTTGGGATGGCAATACGACAGAAGTTGTATCAATGTGAAGTCTGAGAGAAACGGAATAAAAGAGAAAGCAAGAGGAGGCAAAAAAAAAATGACTCTCAAAGGTTTGCTGACGGAGGTGGAAAATATTGAAGTTGAAAAAGTTTGAAAACAAAGCTGACTTGCACACACACACACATTTTTTTCCCCCCTGCATGTACGAGAGTTGTACAACAATACATGACAATAATAGCCTTTTATGTTGGGCTACGATATCAGAGGTCAAGATGTGCTTTGGTTAATTGAATTCCCAATGTATTGTTGCACAGCGGCGCCTCTCCACGTGGTGACGGCTTTGATGGGGCCTATAATAGCTCGCCCTGGGCTTGATGAATAAGTAGGTGTGTTATTTGTAGATCTGGGTAAAGCAAAACATTCAGTGGCGTTGGCATAAAATATTGAAGAAACACTTATTGTGGACACAACTGTGCACACAGAGGCAGGCTGCTGCAGGGGTTGAGTAGCTGAAGTAGGGTTTAAAAAATGTCTTTTCATATGCACCTTCTGTATTGGTCATGCATTTCAAATTGCATTATTATTTATTATCTTTATTTGCATGGTCATTTAGGGTTGTTCACAGTGTTTGCAAAATGTACACAAGTGCATATTTATTTCAGCTACAACACTGAATAATTAAATCGAATTGAAGTGGTTTTTTGATACTGGGATCCCACCATCAGTTTATTTATTGATAATTAGGATTAGTATGTGGTTTATTCTACAATAACAACTCAATTATGTTCCTAAGGCAAAAGGAAAATGGAATGTTGTTTGTTAAAATGCTGCCTCATGGCTCCTCACTGCATCCTGCAACATGTATAACTCAGTTCACTGTTCCTTTCACACATTTCCCCAACACCACTTAACAATTTAATGCCTTGCAGCTGCCGTAATGTTTATGGTGTAGTGAGGGAGATCAGTATAATGGGCTCCCCCATTGCTCAAAAATGATCCGAACGAAGCGCATTCTTTTTGTTTTTTCAATCGTCCATTTGTTGACAACCATGTCATGAAGTACATCTTCATGGGCCCCATAACCATAAGCACAAATCCCCCGTTGAACGTTTGGCGTTGCATGTGTAAAACACGGTTGGTGCCAAATCAGCCATTGGAGCGGCGCTCTCTGGTTTTCAACCCAGTCGCTGTCTTTCGTTCCCTGTGGTGATTGCGACCAAATCACTTTCGTTGTCACACATCTGTAAATCTTGATCACAAAAGTAGGTCAGCTTTTTGGCAGCTGAGCCATTCTGTCCAACGAACTGCAGAATAAAACATAATTGGAAAAGCATAATCATGACTAGAATTATTGGTAGGTCTCCAACCAATCAATCAAGTTGCTATTTACATTCATGACTGTGCAAAATGTCATTCCTTCATCATTGTATCCTGCGTGACGTTCATGTGAAATTTGAATAATTGGTATTTTAATTTTGTGGAGGTCTTGGACCACCAAATTCTAATCATCTCCTCCCTAAGCTCAGGTGGATGTTTGTATCCGATGATGTTTGTAATGAAATTCATCACAGGCGGTCCTGATATATCACATTCACGGGAATTCACGGCGGGCGGAAGGCCACAGTAGCCTTGACCTTTGACCTCATCGGGATGCCCCTGAGTCCAGGAGGACTAGGTTTGTGCCTAATTAGAAGAAATTCTCCCCAGGGGTTCCTGAGGAATCACAATGAAAAGGGACAACCCAAAAGCCTTTTGTTTGTTTGGTTCCCTAAATGTTACCGTGTAGTAAGGGGACTTTTTCTCCACGCAGCCATTGGTCTTCGCTGTGCTTGCAGTTGCATTTTACAGGTTATCTCATATGTAAAGCGGGTTTATTTTCTGTTGCTGATGCGTTCACTGGGGGAAAGAACACTTTAGCGTTGGTTCGTTGTGATTAATAATTTCTGAAGGCATGGTTATCTCCTTGCCTGGTGCTCACTGCCGACATGATAAGCCGTATGTAGTCTAATCCAATCATGTGCTACTTATGAGCGCGACACTACTTGAGATATTACCTCTTTTGGCACATCTGCATTTGCTGAGTGAACATTAAGATAAATATAGTTGGATATCTGCACATTTTTTTCTTTTCTCCCTGCATTTGCAGGACAAATCGCCCAAGTGCCCCTTCTCGGTCTTTCAAATAGAATATCATGATAGTTTATGCCAAATAGGGCATCCAAGTGGCTAAATGAAAGTTTGGATGCAATATATCCTTCTGAAAATAAATTATTTGGAGATTGCTAGACAGCGTTTTTCTGAGACATCAGCAAATTGTTACTATGGTTTCATTTATCTATATACCATTCTCCTCTTTCAAAAAAGAAACGATACGTTACTTCTCCCCCAACGCATACGAAGCCTCACAAATCCATCTGCCGGTTTAGTTTGCCCCCCGAACATAATTAATCACGCTGTCACACTATCTATGCATGTGTGATAGATGGCTCAGGGCTACAAGGCGCACAGTGACACAGTCAAACGGAAATAGCACCGGATGCTAACTACTCTCTTATGTTATTAAAAAACGAATTTCATTATCTGGTCAAACACGAGAGTGTTGGAGTCGCAGTTAGTCATCTTGCTCTCTATGATTACTTTGTCCTCAAAGTCCTCTTTAATGACTCAGTCGGTTTACCTTCCAGGACTTTTATAATTCATAAAGAAACAACTGTCCAACGTGTATATTAGCAGAATCACAATTCACGATTTGTGACGGAACGTATCATTTGGATAATTGCAACATTTGGCCTTATGTTATGCATATATAATGTTATTCTTCCTGAGTTCACCGACCGATCCGTCACCAGCACCAACTAAATGAAGCGATAATAATGAAAAGCAAGTTTCCACTCATCTCTCCGTCTGGAAGACAGGAAGTGACACAAGCACAGCAGCGTCCCAGCTGACAAAACTGTTCAATTTCCCACTGTCTGCGGAAAATAATAAGGCATTAAACCCTGGGAGGGCTGGAGAGCCTTGTGTTGCTCGCAGTCTGTCTTTGAAGAGCGGATTTCGCTTCCTCCCCACCAAAGGCGCTTAGGTCTGGGGGGCTCCTGCCTCCCGCCTCGCTTCTGAGGCAGCTGTGTTATTATGGATGGAGATTAGTGAGTGTTGGTGGGCAGAAGACGACCTCAACTGATCATTAGGGAAACAAAGAGCGCTGACTGCTGAGCGTGGCCTGCCGGATTGCTGCTTCAACACATTTACTCCTTAAATAGATAAACCTTTTGATTTGTGCGGAAAACTCAATGTTTTCTGTTCAAGGGGCTGAAGCATCAAAAGTGAACCCTGAACTTCTGATTCTTTTTTTTCGACCCAATTTAAACTCCGGATATGAATAGTGAAGCCAATGCGGAAGTGCTCTAAACCTTTCCAAACCATTCTTTTTAATATACTGTAGGGGCCGACTCCTCTGGGTGGAAAAAGAAGTGTCCCTGGAAAATGACCAGAATGACCTCATCATGACCTCATCACATGAACCTTCAGTCCCAATCACTAAAAACAAGCTGCCCAACACAGTGTATGCTTTACGCCGTATGTTAGGATAAATATGGGGACCTTTTCATTTATTCTCATCTTTTATTTTGTCTTTCCGCAGTAATTAGCATTTCTCAATGTCAGTTGAGGGCAACTTAATCAATTCATTCATCAATTCAGCGACGTCACTGGTGAAGCATCCCATATTATACCAACGTTACATGAATGGTTCAAGGTTTTTGAACAGGTGTTTCCGACTAAGCTTGTTAAAAACGTATAACTTGTGAAATGATTGCCTAAATGTTGCATGAACAAAGCATAAGCTATAAAGCAAGACATTGAAAAAACTGGTTTATCCTTGATGACATGGCTTTATATTTGTGTTTAGGACATTGTGCACAATTTGCGATGCCAAAGAAGTATCAAAACCAAAATTATTTTTCTATTACCTTAACAACGACAACTAAGACATCGCAGGCAATGACTCAAATAAAAATTATTTTCTGCCTCTTACATTTTACAATTGAATTACAACAGCGTTGTAAACTACTGAGACAAACGTCAAGGCTGTGTTTGTCTGCAGAGGAACGAACCATGCGACCCCTCCACAGCCAAACATCCTGTGATTCTGTCTGAACGATTTCATGCTTGGAGAAGCGGAGGTTTGGGAGAATATATCAGGTAGGAAGGGCCTCGGGTGTGGAAGCACCTTCTAAAGACAGGCAGGCTGAGTTGCTTTGGCCACGTTTAGCGAAGGCAAATAAGCTGAATTGTTCTCATGGCATTTGATTCAATCCCCTGCAATTCAAATGCTCAACATTCTGGATGCATGAACACATGATGAGACATTTGGTTCAAGAATTTCCTTAAACGACATCTATGACAACTATATTCTCAAACCTGCAGTTCTCTCTTTTGTAAAAAATTGTGGGAGATTCCTCAAGTATGTGAGTTATATTTCATGTGTCCCATATTTCACACGTGTTCCTTTCATACAACCACTTGACTTTAATTTCCGCAACTTGTGTGAGTCGCAGGGTTCAGTTGCCGTGGTGACTAGATCACATTTCCTCCTGTATAATGAAAACAAGCCCATTTACTCATCCATACCATACCATCTCCTGGCTGCACGTTTCAGCACCTGCTCCGTTCCCGCCATTCAATGTCTTAAACCACCTCTCTCTCGTGCACAAATTATATTTAAAACGTTTCAACTTATTTTTTATTGCTTAATATTTCTTTAATTATGGAAAAAAATGTTAATAAGAGAAGCACTTTGGGCAACTGCTCCTCTATCCCTGCATCTTCCCTTCTTGTTTGCTTGCAACGACGAGTTTCTCTGTATCATTGTTCTTACTGGGGTTAGCAGAAAGCTGTGGATCTATCAATCAAAATACAGAATGATAATTTATTTCTCTCAGCTAACATTATGGATCTGTTGTTATTTTGATGTGGAACACGTTAAAATGTCTTGATTAGCATCAAACACGACAAATTACAATTTTGACCTGATGATGGATTGATAGATGAAAAGTTCAGGGATCACTAAAGACATTGCATTTCAACCAAAAGATTTAACTTAAATCCCCAATTGCTAACTTCTTAGTGGCGAGAGTCATCAAATACATCAGCGGATGAATGGAAAAAACGGTGCCTGCCTGTTTTAGGGTTTTCACTGTAGTAGTAAGTCTGAAAACTCAGGGGCACAGAAGTAATTCACAATTGATTCTCCAGGCACCATAATAACCTTTACTAAATTTAATGGGAATCCATTCAATTTGCGGTCAAGACATTTAGGAAAGATATATATAAAAATCTTAACTTCATGTGAGCACTCGAGGAAAGGTCATGAGAGATAACGCCAGTCAGTAATCTTAGTCCTGTAGGGACCATGTTCACACATGTCAGGCAGGCCACCAAATTATTTAAGGTATTTCAGTCGGGATCAAAAGTGCTCAACTAGTAAAGTGACGCAAAGACCAATAATAATAAATCCACAGTCATCCTTCATCCGTCCGACCTTTTCCCACAGAATCGCTCGGTTTTCCCCCTGTGATCCGACTCGCCACCCTATGATCAACACTTTACCAGACAACTGCAAGCGTGAGTGACTCACGCAGAGGATTAGGTCACTTCCACCACGCTGAGCAGCCTTTCGGCTTGTTAACAAACTGCCGTTGGCGGAACAGCACGTCTCCCAAAGTCTCGGGCCAGAAGGATGGACCGAGACGAGCTTGCAAGAAAAATATGTAAATACACACCAATGTCTTAATGTTTTACTATTTTTACAGTCTTAGTTTTGCACGCTAATATTTGAACAGATAAGGGCAGCCCATTGCAAAAACAAAATGTGGACCCAATGGTGGTGCTAGATTTGCTAAGGGGGAAATTAACCAATCAATGTAAATCAAAAAAAATATTCAACAAATATCCAATGCAACATAAAACAAACTGCTTCTTGTAATCTCCATTGTCCCAAAGCGGATCCTTTCTTCTACGACACTCTCTCGCTCTCTTAAAACCCAAAGAATGGATCACAGAGATCATTGATCCTCTCCGTCCCCTCATTTGCAGTCAGACCTGATGGGGAGTAGCACTCGGCTACGATAATCCACCGTGCACACCGGGCCAAAGAGCTGCTGCAGTAGCTGCAATCCGTCAGGGTGCGCTTGTTTTGCTCGTTAAAGAACCGCGCCGACGGCTCGAAAAAACCGGGGGAGGGGGGGGGGGGGGACACATTGGATGGCTCACTTAAAATTTGAGCCACACAGCCAGTATATAACACAACCCGCCTTCTTCCCCCTCAGACGCACTCACCTCTCACCTGAGGCTGTAAATGGATTGGTTCCCTCAACCTTATTTCTCATAATAATAATGTCGCCCTTTAGAATCCAGATTGAAAACACATCTTGTTTGTGTTTACGCTCTGTTTTGAAAATGATTAACCTCGACAGCGCTCTCGTATTAACACTTGAACCCGTGTCGGCGTGTAGCGCCAGGTGTGTTGCACTTGAATTTTAAACATCAGGTTTTCTTTTCTTGCTTTTTTTATTACTCCCTGGATAGTGGGCAGCTGGAGGTGATGAGCAAGCTGATGCTGTATTGTGTACGCAGGGTGTCCTGCATACAGAAAAACCACAGCATTGTTTGCGTATCTTCTCCCTTGTCTTTCTGTTGAGTATTAAACTATTAGCTTAGTTTATCTCCAAAAACAGGAAAACACCGTTACTCATCGTGGAAGAAGGCCGGGCGCCGTTCATCTGCATGCAGTCTGCCACCCACGCAGCAGCGACACGCATCCTCTGCGTTATGGAGATTTATGCTGCTTTGTCAAAAATGCTTAGGTCTGTTTGTTTTTGATTACAGACAAGGATGGATCCATTATAATAATTTTAATACCCTTTTGCAACCTGACCTGTAAAGGAAGTGTGGGAATATTCAGGAGCAAAAAGCTGATTTACATGCACTGGGATTGATATGCATGTCGGCGGGTGCAGAGAATAGACTCTCTTTTTGGACTCAATCACTCGGTTCTGACAGGAACTCAATCAAACGCCTCATTTCAGTGACGTTCGACTGACGTTGGATGAAATACGGCTCTGTGCACATTTCACCTGGACGCAGAATAATTACGCTGATCCCTGTCCATTCTGCACGTAATGTCAGCCTCGTTCATCACTGCGTTGTGTGCGCGGCCTTATTCACAAACGCTGTGATGTGGCACCGTATGTATTTTTTGAGCCGCCTTTCAGGGCTCAACAGAAATAGCATGTGTCTATTTCATTGTAAAAAAACAAACAAAGACAAAAACCCCCCCACAAGCATTTGTGATGTTCATCGGCAGATCCGTTTGTTCACAGATCATCATCCTCGTCATCTGTTGCATTGTGGCTTCGGAGCACCGTGCATCCGATCCTCGCTTACACAATTTTTAGACGGTTACTAATGAGCTTACGTGACTCAAAGTATAAATATTTCTCCCGTTACCCCGCAGCTGAGTAGGGAGTCTTTTGACTAACACGTCGTGACAATGAAACAAACACACACGCTGGGATACACCGACACACCGCGGACCGGAGAACTCCTGCCCCCGTGGGCCCCTCGGGAGAAGTTTGCTGAAGTGCTGATGTCGATTAGCATAGCTTTGAGTGAGCCGGCCCTTTGTCATGCGATTGCCACGATGAATCAGGTTCAACATCCGTGCAGCCACCGGGCCGTCACCGCAGAGAGATATTTGCCGCAGATGAGGGTTGATTTGCATATCAAACCGAGGACCTCATGTGCCACATGTGCCCCCCCCCCCCCCCTCTCTCATTTGCTGTGTAAAATATGCCCAGATAGGACCATCGCAACCTTTCCCGTTTGTTCATAGCTTATGGGCGGGAACACCTAATGACAGCAGAGTCAAACGCTATGATTCAGTTGGATTATGATCTATAACCAGCTGTCTCGGCAGTTGCCTTAGATATCGTTTTAATGCACCATCACCCGACAGCAGGACCGTCTGTTTTCTTTAAATCACTTTTGTGACTGCCGGAACTCTAAATAATTGAGCGATGGAAACACATTTGTAAGAGAGTCAGTATTTTGTGATCCCTCTATCGGCTTCGTGAATAATTAACAAAGAGGTTAAAATGTACTGCACGATAAAACCGAGACAATCTTTTATTCTGTTTAACTTGCACAGTCAACCTCAACACGGAAGTCGTGGATAATGTTTCCTCTTGGATTTGCTGTTACTGGATTATTTTCTTATTATCTGCTGATGTCCTGGATAACACTGTCGCCCGTGTCAGTGTTCAGACCCTTTACTTGAGTCAAAGGTGTTACACATAAAGTGTACGTAGATGGAAAAAAGGCAACTTTTCATTAGCCCTAAAAACAGGGCCCTTTTAAGCTTTGCAAAAATACCTTTCCTGCTGGCTAAAGAATTTGATCAACAAATAAAGGAACGCTTAATCCCTCAGTTCATCACAAACATTCACATTCTTAATCAACAAATCCAGAGGCTCCGAAAGTTTTCACTGAATAAGAAGGAGATGAAAAATGTACGAAAACTAATACAAGCTGAAATCTTTTCTTAATACAGTTCTGAACTTCTGTTGATGGTATTCTGTTTACGTCTACTGGGTGTTTTATCTATCCGCAACATTATAAATGATTTACCTTGTACCATTTTTATTACAATGTGAAGGTTATCTCAAGCTGTAGCCTGTTGACAGGATTATATATATATTGTGGAGAAAGTGGAGGCTTTTCTTGGTAATGATGCACCCTCTTTTTGTAGGGCCGTTTATTTACCAGCTGTCTCTAAATGATGGACAATGTGTAACCAGTAGCCTCATTTGTTGGAAATACTGGACATTCATGGATAACACCCTCTAAATAATGCATGGAGAGGAAGAACTGCTAAACCCAGGGGGCATTTTCTTCCACAATTAAAGCGGTTTCATAAAATCTAAGCACTGCCAAAGTGAATACAGGTAAGCAGTGGACCTGTTTGCATTAGCAAAGTGGGGGGGGGGCTGAGGCAATTGACTCGTTTGAAAACCTGCAGCCAGAAAGTAGTCGTTCGCCCGTTAATCAGGATTTGCCTAAAGCAGATCCAATCATCAGTAACAGGAAGCGAAGTCGACCCTCAGACCCAACCTCAGAGGGGAAATGATGACGGGGGGGGGGGGGGGGGGGGTCATGACAAGCTATCATCTAAGCTGCAGCTGGAACAATAGCCCACCAGTTTAGACTGTGTAGCGTTCAAGTGCTGGTTTAACTACATTAAGGAAGGGAGTCAACCAAGATCTGGTTGAGCTCAAATCACTTTGTAATTAGAAAGGCATGACATCATTATTCTGATGCCATATTCACCACTGGGGTTTATTGAATTACTTTAATTAATGGTTAAGAACATAATTAAGGGATGAGGTTCACGTTTAGTTCAATATAGGGTACTAGAAAAGTCAATTAGCTTCAGTTTTTTCCTCGCCAGGGGCTTTCTATACAGCCTTCATTTGAAAGTAAATACTTTTGAATGTTCACTTATTTTAATTATCAGATATGACAAATTAATTTGAATTACCTCCTTAGAGGTTTGTGAAACAACAGTGAAGGGAATCAGGTGCTGGAGATGTATTTGCCTTTATTGAGCTTCATTAGCTACAGTGTCTCAACAGATACTAGATTTTCACTCATAGTTAGACAAATTGTCTATAAAATAAATAAATATCCATTGTTCACCGGTAGACAACTACAGTTACTCAAGTACTCTCTGTGTGTGTACTATTTAAATGTTGAACTTATACTCCCCTACATTTTAGAGGGAAATGTTGTGTTTTGTGTTAAAATGTACCCCACCACCACCTGGGCCGATCCAACCAACCAACACTTGCGTAAGGGAATGTAGGACATTTTTACAGCATGGTTTTGCTACTATTACTTTAGTAAAAGATAATCTTTCCACATAACGATTCCCCACGTCTCTCTCTCTCTCTCTCTCTCTCTCTTCCTCACCCTGCCCTTGTTTATCTCTTTCACAGATAACGCTAAATCCCTCTCATTAGAGGCCGTAAACACTCAGGGATCACAGTCAGAGCGAAGGGCCACTGGCGGTGCGAGCGGCGAGACCTGGCAGGTCACAGGTGGTTCAGCTCACGGTGGAATTCATCGCAAGGGACCGTTTTGACCCGCAGGGAACCGGCGGAGCCACACTCAAATTGTGAGAAAAACAAGCCCAGTGGTCGTCGTGTTTTTGTTTTCAGTCCGTAAACACTGCCCTCAGAGCCCCGTTGCCTCAGTACTCGAGCGTGTGTTTGCCGGCTGAGCGGAACGGAGGCGCCGTCGCTGCCGTTTACGCCCGCCTGCCCGGACGCCATCCGCCCCAAAGCCGATGGCGCCTTTGTTGCGTCAACCTTTGTTTTGTTTGCGCGTTCATGACCGCTCCACCTCCTTGTTATCACTCTGCTCTGGTGGAGCACATTTTGATTCATTATATATTATAGAATATATAAGTATTACTCCCAACTTGAGCTTAAACGAGATTGAGCCATCTCTATTACTTTTATTGAGCAATGTTATAAAAAAGATCCGATTATTGTTGCCCAGAAGGTAAAAATCTATCTTTTTTCTTAGTGACCCCACTAAAGGGCAACAATTCCCAAGTTTGGCGTCATCTCTCTTCTTATATTCGGATGGAGGGTGGGAGGTGGGAGGAGCCATGTGGTAAAAAAAAAAAAAAAGGACACAAGAGGGAGGAGGGGAGGGGGTTTCTCTGGTAAGCTGTTGTGGTTCTTGGTGACTGGCTTTTTGAAGCATGTGTGTGATGCAACCATTCAGTCCCACCGCCTGGGGACAAATGTGATGTATTAGCCCTCGCTCATAATTGCACACACAACATTGACAAAAAAAACAAAACCACACAATCATGCACTTAACAGTCTTGGCTCGACTGAGACACCAATTGAAAATCACTATATATATACATATATATCCATATATTTACAGATTCATGGTATAAGTGTATACACACTGGCGCGTTAGTGAGCGGACACGCGTAAGGGAGACCGCGGAGGAGAAGGAGCGGCCGTGGACGGGGACAAGTTGTGTTCGTCTTCTGCATGCTGGGCTGCTGCTGCTGCTGCTGCTGCTGCTGCTGCTGCTGATGATGATGCGTGTGTGTGGGTGTGTTAGTCCCCTTGGATGAGCACATACACGGCTGAGGATGCAGCTGGGAGCATGAGTTCTGACCGAGAGGAGTATGACATGATCTGTCAGAAAGCTGTGACCCTAATTGTTGACCTTTGCCTCCACAACAGTTCACTGTTGGATCAAGACACCTGTAAGGATTACCTCTTCCTGTTGTCCAGCCACAGCTCAGACCGCAAAGAACTCGGTAAGGACTATAATTAACTCCTGATCTATATTGGGTGAAAGGAAGCAGCCACCCTGTTGTTCTTTGCATGAATCCATGCTGGTTTTCCTCAGAGGGGCTACTTTTTTATTTTAGTTTGCTTCACTTGTATGTGAGTGCAAAAGATGCCATCAGGATTTTCCATTTAACGTAGTTTGATCTCTTTTTCCTTTATCGTGTGTGTTCGGATGGATGGTTACTCAGACAGAGCCTTGGTCTGTGTTATTAATACAACCCTAATGAGTGTCTGAGACCCCATGGCAAAGGTTTGTAAAGCAAACTCGCATTTTCTCCCCAGGTTACTCCAGAGAGTAGAGCTCCTATTCTCTTATTACACCAGATATGCCTTCAGGCTGACTAATGCCAGCTGATGCTGTCTTGACCACTCAGGCTTACAAAGAAAAGAGAAGAGAAACAAACAAACCCTTTTTCCCAAATGCATGTTGCTGGTTAACAACATAAAGCAGTAGTGTCCTTTGAAAAGTTACAACACCCTGGATTGCATTTTTGATTTATTCACGAGGGATGATTGACACATCTGTTGCACCCGCTTGCATCTGTTGCTTTGGCACTTCCAGTGTGCTTCACCCTCTTTTAAGTAATCCCTCTCTTGTTAATAGAGCAGCTCTACTACGTGCTCTTGGGGGCTACGGAGGCTTTAATTCTGTATGTTTATCGTAGTTGTGAAAAGGTCCTGTTAAATTCATGGAATATATTGGCTAAATTGACTTGAAACAAAGGACACAGTTAATTTAATGTTATATTACACATAACACTGTTCAATATCTGACCAAAAGGTGGTGAGAACAATTAAAGCTTCATAGATTTAAAAGAAAACTGAAAGTTGAAAAGGTTTATGGAAAGAAGAGCTTACAATTTGAAATATCTATATGTAGATATTGTCTGTAAAACTGTAATGAAGAACCCCAATGCAGAATATCTGGACATGTGATTTCACGGGGATCCGTTGCATATCTGTTACTGCGATCGTTTGATTCTCCATATATTTCTTCTTGAAACAAATGAATTTCTTGTTAGTCCACGAATTCTAGTTTTGCAGAGGTACAAGCAAGAGGAAATAGCATTTGAGATTTTCTTATTTTCATTTTTCAAGAATGGGTCCCTGTTCACAGCGTGCATGTCACACCAATCCCGACCAAATCCACTGTCAACTCACATCATTGTCAGTGGAGGAATTGAACGTACACCACTGAGCCACTGGCATCCACCACTGAGCTGTGGGGACATTAAATGCCACTGCATATTATGCAGCCCACGACGTGAATTACTTCTGCCACATGGAAGCTAAACAAGCTGCTTCCCATAATGTTGCAGGATGTGTAGGTTGAGGGTGTGGGGGGGGGGGGGGGGGGGGGGAGGGGATTATGAAATGCTGTTGTCTATATATTTTCCTTCCTGTAATTCATAGAACCCACGGAGCGTGGTAATAAGCGAGCAATGTTCAACAATCTGATGCACAAAAGGTGAAAGAAACGAGGTTAGGAGGATTTCACATTCTTGACATGGCAGCGGCCAGCTGGCGGCCCACGACTCACGGCGCCGTCAGCTCTTCCTGTGCAAATAACGGCTAAAGTGCGACAGCGTACCTGAAGGGGGGGGGGTGGGGGGAGAACCAAAAAGTGGAACCAAAGAGGGTGGAACTAAAAAAGGTGAGCGGCGGTGCTGTCAGTCGGGACGCCGTTATCAGCAGAAACAGCTGTAGGAGGCCAGTGAAGAGGAATTAAAAAATGTTTCCCACTCGACTCATCCAGGGACGAGCCGTGATGCTCAACCCTCAACGGGATTTGGTTTACGTTTACGTGGCGTAAAGGGGGGAGAGCCAACGCCGCCTCACCCCCCCCCCCCCCCCCCCCCCCCCCCCTCCAAACCATGAACACCCTCAATCCCAGTATTCACTTTGGTCTCAACTACACCAGAGCGGTTTTGCAACAGCATCTTGCACTGCACAGTTTGCTGTTTTTTTGGTCGCCAAAACAATTAACAAACTATCAATGAACCATTGAGGTTTTTTTTTTTCCTCTCGACTTCATCTAAGTGTTTAAGTCAATTTTGAAAATGGATTTGCCCCCTTTTATCCTCTGTGACAGGGCGAAATAGTCCATTAGCTTTGCTATCATGCCGCTGTTGGAATATATCTGCAACCATCATGCTCACAGCACCAGAGTCATTTTAATAGAGTCATTCTTCCCCTCCCAACTCCTCGCTGCTTGGCTGAGTATCCTGCACTACTTTCAAATCGATTACCATAAAATGAGAACGAGAAAGCCCGGGACTTTTTTTTTAGCTCCCTTAGAATAAGCCATCGTCTTTATTGACCACTTTGTTGAAACCTGCGTCGGCTGATTGCGTCTCCGTCAGGGACCCACCTGCTGCGCGTGTGAAAGGCCACACGAGAGTTCTTCAGGGGAGATGAATCGGAGCAGGGATCAGCGTCTCGTGGTCTCCTGAGGGAACATTTCCCACTGATCAGCCGCCGGCACAAGGTATCGATATTCACTCCTGAGTGCTGATACAAGTAACAAAACATATCCCTTAAGCCCGGGCAGCTCCTTGAATTTACTGCATGCACTTATAAGCCGTCTTCCACCCCCTCCTCCAAACAAAGACCACACCGACCCTCATTACCAATTCCTCTTTCATTATCAAGGTGCAGCTTCAGGTGTGTGGGCTTTGAATTGATGAGGCTTGTTTTCTTTTTTTTGAAACACGTTGTTTCACGGACCCCCCCATCTCATCTTGAGGCTTATTAAACAAGACCCCGGCTGGCAGAGGACATTAGCATCGGCGGATCATTTAGTTCGCACCGGTATCCGCTCTCTCTTTCTTCGTGGTTTTCGCAGGGGCGGATGCTGCATTGCAGGTTGAATCCGAAAAGAAAAGGACATGAAATGAACTGCACTGTGGAGATTAGAACCCCATTCCAACCACTGTGCCTTTCAATAATTAATACCTACTGTCTCTTGTCTCTGTATTTTATTACAACATTTTACAGTAGACCACATAGGAGCAGTGGAGACACCGTTCCTGTTGTGGGAGATAACGTTTGGAAAAATGTCTTTCATGAAAATACCAAATACCAAGTCCCCAAAGGCTTGGTGTTATTATTACTGTAATCATCAGCCAACAATGACAAAACCAATGTTGGTATTTTTGCAGCTTCTGGCATTCACGAGGTGAGCAGGGAAATAATACATCCCATTATGCAGAATTAGGAGGCTTTATTTTTTCTTTCCTTGCACCTTAACACAAGTGTCCGGGGATACAATGATTTAACGCGAGATCCCTTTGGGGCTCGAATCAAACTGCTACCTCAGTGAGAGTAAGGTCAGTGAACCGGTTCAGTAGGGGGACAATGACCGGCGAAATGTTTCACTCAGGTTAATGAGCTAAGCTCGCACACCAATCATCGAGAGAGAGGGACGGAGGTGTCCCTGTTCATAACGCTGCTAACGTTTCCTCCCCCAAAGGTGCTCATCTCCAAAGCCGCTATCTGCCCGGCCAGTTGAACATCTGTGGAGCCACCGAATGAATGCGAATCCATATCCATAAATAAATAATAAAAATCCTCCCCTCCCCTTCAAGACCTCAGCAGTGCAGACAGCGGCACGCTGTGCTGTAACTTTGTGTCAGCGTGGCACAGGACAGCGTTCTCTCTCCGCATGGCTTTCCCCTTACAAAATGCATCAGTGTCATCAATGACAAAAGTATTAGGAGGATGAGTAATGTAGAAACCTGCTGCGTGTTTTCCAGGCCAGCGCACTGGAACAAGGCCTCTGCCTGGCTAGTGAGCGGCAACATTGCTTTATTGATTAAAGAGCTAGGCCCCGAGGGAGCAAAGAGCGCCGTGAGCTTCGTGGAGAAAGCGAGAGTTTTTATTTCGGCCTGGAGCACGACATTATGCTATAGTTTGGGCCCTGAATTACATCAATTAGTTGCTACGCTCCGTCCCCCTCGGTTGGATATTTGCAGTTGACAATGAAAAACAAGGCCAGATGTAACACTCAAAAATGACAAGGGAACCTTTATTTCAGACCTTGACAGTAGCATGGCCTCTCATTTCTGGAGAGTTAATGACATACAATGCTGCACACGATCGTTCGGTCGATTTGACAGGGTATGAAGCTTCACACGCTGGAGGAATACTACACGGTAGATGTGCAGGTAGCAGACAAAGCCAGTTAACACGACCTGCAAACCCCCAAAGTAAAATCTGGGTTGGATGAGTGCTACGGTGAGCTAGTTAGCCGTACATGCTAATGTTTGCAGCTCAAGCTAGTAAACCGTAAGTATGGATTAAACAAAAAAAATCACTACTATTTCAGCCACCGGACACATCACACATGCAGCCGTATTCGCTGCGATGTGTAAAACAAAGAGGGGAAAAGAAAGGGATCTTTTGTTTCGCCTCATTTTGTTTCCCATCGTCAACGAGCGCTTCTCATTTACAGCGAAGCCTTTTCTGCACCTTCTGCTGCCTCAGAATCTCGCTGGTTGGTTTCGGTTCTAGTCGCGTTCTTTTTTTTTTTTTTTTTCATAATGGCTGAGAGCTTGTCTGTCACGGTGAAAGGTTTGGGGCCTCCGGGGGCCGGCGCTCCTGTCGCGCTCGCAGTTTTTGATGGTGTAGAACTCGATGTGAGGCTCGCACACTTGATCACACACATTAATGTGCAGAGGATGATGTCACTCAGTGGTTGAACACTAAAAACAAAATGAGAAATGATGGAGACATAACTGGCACTGGCTGGGGACGGCAAATTGGAATGACGGAAAGGTTGGGGCTCTTAAGGCCTCAAGGTGGGCAAAAACAACCCAAATCTTTTTTTGTGCGCAACAATTGGGTCACACAAAGATGATGAGTCAGGTTGTGTGCTGACGTGTTCCAACCCGAAAGTGGCCAAAAAAAATGGATTAGCCCTGGTCTAAATCTGACCTTAGATTAGCCAGATTGATGAGCTTTGTAAACATTGATGGAATGGGTAACACGGTTTATTTAATTATCAGTTAATTACCCTTTTTCAACTGTAGTGTATTTTGACTTCCAGGAGACAATTAAATGAAACTGAAAGATCAAAAGAGTGTGTCAACATCAAGTACTGTTGTCATGTCCAGAAAAAGATGTTAGTTAGGTTGTCTCGTGTCCGTCTCGTGAGTTCCTGTTTTATTTTGGAAAATGAACCTTCCCCTTGTTTCAGGCAACTTTCCCCTTCCTCTTGTGTCGGTGTGATTGCCGCCCCTCCCCTGATTGTCTCCACCTGTGCACTTCCCCTATGTGTGTGTATATATTGTCTGAGTCCCCCTCTGTCCTGTGCCAGTTCGTCTTGTCCCAAGCCACCGTGCCAGCGTTACGTATGTCCACAGTCTTGCCTCGTTTTTTGTCGACACCTTAATTGAGCCTGCTTTCAGTTTTTGTCTCTAGATCGGTTTTTCCTCGCCCACGAGTGATTTTTATTTCAGCGGCCATGCCCTGCCCTTTTGTTAATAAACTTTGATTCTTTTTTCGCACCACGTTGTGAGAGTCGTGCATTTGGGTTCCCGTCCACCGTCCGGTCGTGACAACTGTGCTACAGAGTGGCGAGAAATAATGCTGCTATAAATTACAAAGAGTCTGAATATGTATATCTAGTACAAAAAAGTTAATGTGAAAAGGAGACGCTTGTCATGTAGTTGAAACTGTAAAGATCATGCATAAATGAAGGATGGACTGAAACAGTCCATCATTGGTTGCCATAGCAAAGGAATAACCCCTGTGGTAATACGGATTGGCTGAACAGCAACTGTTATTTCATTCATTTATTTATTTTTAGCTATTATCTGTTTAACCGGAATTAATAGCACTAACAGCAACCATACACCCTGCTGGTGATGAACAAGAACATCGACAGAGTGGAAACGAACCCACATAGACTGGCAGATAACTCCTCTCTCCCTAAATGCTGCATTTGTTCCGTGTCAGAGCAGCCGGATGCAACCACAGCGCCTCAGCTGATGAAAAACACTTCTATGTTCTTCTATCTATGCCCACAGCAACAATAACAATGTATTTTTTGAATGGTAAGATTAAAAGCAATAGAATACGTTACAACTATACCAAAAATGTAAACATTTTTTCAAATCTTATGATTTGCCTCTGAAAACCATTTAACATATTGTTTGTATATTGGTACTGAGCTCAACTCTTCACACAATCTACATAGAGAGGAATTAGGATATAAACGAGAATACTGCATAAGAAATGAATGGAATTGCTCTTGGATTGTCTATAGCGCAATAACAATAATGTTCTTGCATAAAGCAGTTTTTCATTATTTTACAGGTGCTAAGTTCCATACATACACAGTATTTACAAAAATACGTCAATACTAATCTCCTCTAAAACTGAATCTTAAACGGAAATGAATCTGCGAATTGCAGACTGGGTTATGAAGAGTTAGTGGATATCTTTCTCCTGGGCCAATTAAAGCCCTTCAGAATCCACTGATTAGATAGAAATGATTTTTGCACGCACGAAGGCCTAAATTAAATAGAAATATCAATGCTTCAGGGTTAAATCAAGGGTGTAATATTTATTCAGCGCTGCATAGTTTTACACTAGGATGCCAGAATAGTACTCAATCATCTCTGTATTTGTTTTGACAATGATTGAAGATGTTTTTTTTTGTTTTTTTTTGTTATATTCAGCCAAAGGGGACGCGCACCACTTCATATAAAAAATAGTCCTTTATAAAATGTGTAGAACATCATTTTTATGTTGTAGACAGTACGCTTTTGTTTCTCTACATCCTGTGTTCGGGAGCAGCCAGAAGTCCCACTACACCCAGAACATATGGTGCCTTGGGCCCTCCATCAATTTAGAGTATATCGTTCTCATTTCCAGGAATCTCTTCCTGCTTCCTATATTCTGTGTTTTCACTGCCATTAACAATCCCCCGAGGAAACATGACCCCCGAGAAGTACAATCAGGGAAGATGGGAGGTGCTGGAAGGACAAACTGAATAACAGCCTCATGACGGAAGACTAAGAGGCGTCGAAAACTGTGTCCAGCATGCCAATATGTTTTCAGGGTTTCTATGCGGTCGTCCAATCAGGAAGCTTTTGAGCAAACGTGGAGCTCGTGTTTCATTAAAGCTAAAGGAGAAGAATCGATTTTTTTTCTTTAGAACTCGATTGGTAAAAAGAGGTTTGCAATTTAAGCATCGTTGTGACATTTTATCCTCTGATTACATTAGCGCCCGCTGCAAAGCAGCTGCCTTCTGGTCTGAAATGATGTTACCTAAGCTGACAAGAATTGATGCAATGACCTTACGGCTTGTCACCGGCGGAAAATTGCTCCACGGCTCCACTGTGAAACATCGGAGATGTGAAGACAGTCAAGTGTCTCTCTCTCTCACCGCTTCTGTTAAAACTATTATTACACCAGTGAAAGAGGCAGCAGACTGTGGCGGAGGGGATCAGATAAGTATAGTTCTTGTGAGGAAACACTTGCTTCCTGCATGCAATGCGCAGGTAGGGATACGGTAGGTCGTTCTAATCACCTCGCACACACCCTGGGGACCTTGGTCCATTATTCATCAATAGGCGCGTCCTTTACATTTGCATATTTCATTTGTCCGTTAGATGCAGTGATAAATATCCAGGTGCTAAATTAGACTAAATTACAGAAACTTCATTCATTTGGAGTCAAGTCTTAACACCCAATAAATAAAGGTGGAACAATTTTTGTGGGAAAACCAAATAAAAGTGAACCTTTTTTGGAAACTGGATGAATAATTTAAATTTTATTATGAATCAAGTGAGATCCAATTTGGGAGTAACATTTCTACCAGTATGTCTGTGAATTGATTTTTTTTTAGCACTGCACCCAAAATTTGACAGGTGTGAAGTTGAGATCAAAATGATGGCCAAACATAGAATTATTTTATCCATCTCCTAGAGCTCCTGGAGGCAAAGATTCCATTATTTTTTCGCTGCAGCACTTCTACAACATTTCCCTCCTACGACATTTTTGAGGGAATTTTACAGAATAATCAGGAAAATACCTGGTTTAATTGTTTCCACATCAAAAAAGCTAATCTAAACATGCATCAGCAGGTTGATTATGAGTCACGATGAATCGCTTTCGCTTACATGACAAGTGGTCGTATCTGCTGGTTTATCCTGGTCAATTCCTCCCTGTGTAGCATTAATATTTAACAGGTAAAAAGTGTTGGGAACGCGTCACCTCAATTCCCCACCTATCAGTAGTATCGTCGGGGTCACTTATGAAAAGCCATCTATGCAAAGAAGTTTTACCAGCGGTAATTCCTTCCCTGGTAGATCACAGCCCTGCACATTGACGAGCTAATCCCCAGTCAAGCACGTAATTAAGAACCGAGTAGAGTCTGCTGCAATGCATGCGTGGGACATGACAATGAAGCGGAGGTCTGTGCCAACGGCGGGGAAAACTAATCACCTGTCACCGGCTGTTACTGAACCCGACAGCCGCTAAGACACCCCCTCCACGCCGTGCAGGTATGGATGAAGATAGATGAACCACAACCTGCAATGGCGACTTCATAGGCACATGTTGGTGTAAATATGTTATGATGTGTTATGATATGATATGATGATATGAATGATCTTCCCTGCAATTGCAGCAGAAGTAGCATGCATACCTAGAGGGTTTGTCAATAAGAATCTACTTTGGTCAACAGTCTGTCATATTATTAGCTTGTCTACTAGCTTGGTTGTTAATAGATGCACCGACCGTCATATTGAAAAAAAATCAGGTTCAATACGGTTATTTGAACATTGAAATGTGACAATGTTTTGGTGAATGTATTTCATTTGTTATTGATGAAAAAGGGGTTTAATAACTGAAATACAGGCATACTGTCTTGAGCGTGACCTGACCACATCATTAATATCTCAGTTTTATGATAAAAATTCCCTTTCAATGCTTTGACGCTCCCATCGAGTATCTAGAATCTGGTAATGTAGGAGAGTGTTCGCCATTATTATGCAGCGGAGTGTGATCGAATCCCCCATTGAAGGACACACTCCACGTAACCTCACTGTGGACGCTCCCATCAAGGTGCGAGGCCTCTGCACAGTTCCAACACCCTTTCAAATCCCAAGGTAACACATCTTACAGGGAGGCGTTCAGCACAGGTGGGATTTGACAACATCTGAAGTGGAAATATGTCAGTGGATTGAGAGCTACAGTGCATTCAGAGTGGATGAACAGGTCCGTCCGGTCCAAAGAGAAGAAATAGAAACACTCTGTTAAAAAGAGAAGTCCTTTATATATATATATATAGCTCTGCTGGACTTCAAGCACTGATACGTATCTCTCTGTGGCTCAGCAAAGGCTTTTTGTCCTTTATATAAGAGGATTTCATCCAAATATTGCTGGTAGGATATTATTAGCTCAACTTGTCACACCCCGCTTACTGCCTTTTGGAGTTCAGCTCCAGCAGCGTTAGCAACACCAGACACTTGAACACACACTGTTTCCTGAAGCCATCAATCTTCTCAACAACCCACCCGATGTCCCTCCTTCACCCCGAGTGCCCCCCACCACCACCTCATCTCAATGCACACACACACACACAAAGATTGTGCAGCACAAGCAAAGTACTTTTATTCAGTATAAAAGGTAAATGTAGCATTTCTCTTTTTAACCTTCTCTTTTGAACTTTTGAACCTTTTAACCTTTATTGCTGTGCTGATTCTCTCTGATTCTGGTCCTCATTATGAAAACCAGTTAAATATTGAAAAGATTGAAATATTTGTTATTTATGTAATATTGCATTTACGTTTATTTTTAGTATTCGCTCAAGGAAGGTTACAGTCTTGTCATCTTGCTTCAAAGAGGGCTTCCATTGTGTGCTGCTTCTACTTTATTATATTTTTGAGAAAACACTTCATTGTTCTTGACGTTGGTTACTTTGTAAATGCAATAACATCAATCAAATGATGAAGGATTGATAAATCATTGGTATGAAATAGTGTTCCTAGCCTGCAGTAAATTAAGTAACTCAAATTAGTTCTACCTTCATGGAGCTCACTGCTGAGATTAATGGACAAACCACCAACATTGTTCTCCTACCTGCTTTGCACACTGTGGAAGCTCCAGTTGGTTATACATCCAAGTACCTCTTCTTCCATTTGCCTCTTAACATGTCTTCGTTTGCGACTTCTCTTTCAGCACAGGAAACCATCATGAGAAGACCCGGTATGATTTGTGCTAACACATTGCCAGTATTTTCAAAAGTAATTGATGAATTGATGAGGTACCTGAGAGAAAGATGATCGAGTCCATGGCCATCTCTATTCTTTCACCAAAGGATGCCCTCCATTCCACCATGCTCTCATGCCTGCCGCTCTTGAGTCCCTCCTGTGACCTTCTTACCATCCTTTCCAACTTTTCACGCAGCTCAGCCTTGCTGATTCATGGGAGGATTTCAGGGGGCTGTGATAAATCTCCTCTGGCGAATACCAGAGTGAATGTAGATTTGTATTCTTGAGGCATTAAACCCGGGGGGGGGGGGGGTCCTCCAGCTTGAGCTCAGTTTCCTTTGAACTCCACTTGGATTCCCTCACCGGGCCACCAGCCATAAGCAGATGCGATGCGTTTTTTTTTAGGCCTGATTAAACAGGATGCTCCGGTTTTATGGTTTGAACATTGCACGGACAGCACACCTTGAATATGAAACAAAAAGGACCCTGACACATCACCTCTAGTGATATAGTGTGTATTAAGAATCGACCAATCACCCCTTATCTATAAAGGTTTGGAAGCGTAATTTGTCCGCATCCCCTTATTTCATCTTGAATAAGTAAAAGTGCTGAATACCTAGTGACATACATACATATTTATGATTTTTAAAACATTCCTATTAAATAGTTTATGAATGAGACTAAATTAACACAATTCAGGAGCGTTAACGGTCTTCGATTTTTTTCTCATCCCTCGTGTGGCTCAAAGGTGTACAGCAGATATAAATATTGAATAAAAGACAGTGGAAGAAATAAAAAAAATAAAAAAATGCATGTGCTGTCTTGAATTCAATCATTCTTTGGGAGTGAGTGCTGGAGAGTGGCACAATGGAATGAAACGCTCCAGAGGCCCTTCTACAATTCCCTTCTCAAATGATTTGGGTTCAACAAAAGTGTGTAAACACGTTCTGTGCATAAAGATGGGCCTTTATGTGATTAATATCTTTGTCAAAGGCACAATTTCCAACCAACCCCTTGTTACATTAGTAAAGTGGATTCCCTTCCCTTATTTTATTTCATATCTTTTTATTTAATTACGGTTATAGCCACCTAATTACTATGCTAGCAAGTTCCAGGCCTTTAACAAAATAATGACATACAAAACCATGTTATAAATAATGTGGGAAAAAAAACCAACTTCATTATCAAAACAGAAGGATGTGCTGAGCTCGCCCCCCCCCCCCCCCCCCCCCACCCCGGTGAGGATTCATCCTGTGGAAGTTATGTATGTATTCAGGCCGCTGCTTTCTCACTGGCAACGAGAGACCACGTCGATGTCTGTGAGCAAGCATCAAGGAAGCTTGTTTATACGGAGGAGAATACTTCTGAGACCCAGAGTAAAAGTAAATATAGTCGGACCTTCAATACAAACAGAACCGTCAGCCGGAAGGACACTGTAACAAACTAGAAGACCATGTACTGAAATAAGAAATAATATATCTATAAAAAGATCAGACAATTTTGCAATAGTGGATTCAGTATCCACAAATAAAAAAGACATTATGAATAAAAATAAGACATTTTGAGGGATGGATTTGTCCAAACGGAGAGAAAGCTAATGAAAACTAAGCATCACAAGATGTTTGTGTCCATGAAGTGAACAAAAATGAGTTGAGTACTGACCTAGAAAGTCTGTCACGGAAAACCTCCTGATAAACATCAGGGGAGTAGCAATCAAAGATGGGTAATCTGGGTGTTAGAATAAGGGAGAGCCACGGCGGGGTTTAGCGTCCCAAAAAGAGAGCCGAGACCACTCGTTCATTCTGAAACCAGAGACGGGCCCTGAAGTTCTGAGAGAGTGGTGAGAACACATCCTGAACCACTGGTTGTGAAACACCGCCCTGCATTCATTCTTGAGGCAGTGCTTAATGTTGGATGAGATGGATTCCCACGTGCTCGGGTCATGAAATGATAGCAGTAGAGTCTCAGACATGAAGCCCCTTCCTTTTCCTCATCGTTCGGGGTATCTTTTCATCTTTTCATCCGCCCTGTTTTCTAATTTCCCTCAGGTTCAGCCGGTCATTTGGTAAGAACTGGTCCAAAACGGGCACTGCGCTCTGTATGTAAACCATGTGTTAAGAAATATCTCTCTTACAGAGACTGCCTTGGTCTGAGAATTTAGAGGCATCTTCATCTTCCTGCGACAGCAGAACGTTTTACATTACCAAAAGAAAATGAAAAACTCAATCAAACAGTCATTTGACAAGCAATTTAGTACCGAAACACATCACACAAGAAAACATAAATATAATAGAAATGTGAGATGAATCAAGTTCATAGGTCTTGTGGCTATTGATCCCCCTAAATCTTACACAATGCACTCGTTAATTAGTAAATACTGTATTAAAATGTAAACGTAGAAGTTAACACTGATGTCTTGGTGTGTAAGCAGCAGTAAACGGATTAAACTACTTTACTGCTAAACATTTCAGCTCAGTGGTCCAGTTCCAGTTTGAGGATGCTGACTTGTATCTTATGTTAGCTTTTTTGTGAGTGAATAAGATGGAGTGTGTGTGACGTGTGTGTGACGTCACAATCTCAAAGTCCCCTTCTGGTTACCAGTCCACGGAAAAAAAGCACCACGGTGACCTTTTTGTCTGCATAACAAGCCGGGACAAAGAACACATTTTCCCGGTGGTGCTTCAGCTGCTCCTGACACAGCATCATCATCATCATCATCATCATCCTCAGCTAAGAAGACTAACAACTATTAACACTGAAATGGAATAGAAGCCTTTAATGTCACTGTACACAATACAATGACATTGGTAAGACTACTGTTGATCGGAGCAATTAAAAGACAGAGAAAACAAAACCACATCAGCATGGAAACAATCAGGGCCAACAACACAGGCCCTGAAATAGTCATTAAAATAGATCAATCTGATATAATTTAGCAATAGAATAAATGCATTTATTCTACTAGAAATAATGAAATTTTCGCAACACAACAAATGTATTTATATCAGTAGTATGGATTTAATTATTGCAATAGTCATTATGTCATTTTTTGCACCAGAATGAATTTAAATGAGACAAAAGAGCCTATAGGTTTGATTCTTCAAAAGAAAGTGTTGTTCACCAGAGCAAGATGTTCATTTTCCTATTGAGAGCCAAAGAGGCCACAAAGTGGAGCATGCTAAAGGGGGGGCTCACTGGGATTCACACGTTGTTTTTTAACCTTCTTTTTGAAAAGGGCTGCAACTGTTGAAAATTTGCATCGCTGCCGGTGCGAATAGTTTTAATGCAAAATATTTGCATTTGGGCATCATGTCATGAGTCACAGAGTGCATCTCTGCAGGGGGGGGAGCAAAGCTACTCTTTAGTGCACATGTCATCACTGCTGCTTTATGGGGCTTCTTAGCGTCTTCCAGCTCAGTGTTTTTAGTTTCATGGTTTGTAACTTTACTGTAGCCATCAATCTCATTTTCAGTAACTGCCAAATGCAGCGGTTTTTAGAGAAGAAAAAAAAAAAAACGCTGCATGACAAAGACACTTTTCGTATTCAGGCATTTAGAAGCCATTCTACATAAAAGCAGAGCGAACATCGGAGTCACATTTTGTCAGATGGGCAGAAACGTGACTCTAAATGACTGCTAATAGATTTCTGTACCTGATTTGTAAAATTGATAAAGTGATTGTCAACACACAGGCTTCATGCTACTCCCGGAGAGGCCGTGAAAATTAATTAATCACGATGTAAGAAGTCTGAGATGGAAATGTCGACCTTTAACGGTCTTGCTGTGATAAGTCAGATTGCGAGGACATAGTAGTTGAGAATGTGTAGCACGTTCCAGTTTGTCGACTGGACTTCCCAAAGTCAAACTACTGTGTTTCCCGTTGGTCACGCCCCCGAGACGTCACGTCTGAGTTGACGCGTTCGACTCCGGGTTGCACTTTCATCCTCATTGTGTTCGGCTTCATTCGGACATTTGTTTGGCCAAGACTCTCCAGCAGTCCACCTTTTAGCTCAGGCATCCAACCCCCCCCCCCCCCCCTGCTTACACCCATCAATGCCCCTTCAAAGGGCCTGGCCAGCCACTGTCAGCCGATCGTCATGCTGCTCGCTTCTTATAAAGCTGTCATGCATTGTTAATGTTTAAAGGATATTGTTGTGTTTGCTGTTCGGAGCAGCTACATCGCAGCGAGCTGAGTGATGTGATTTGACGACGGGATTATGGATGCATCTGTTTCGTTGACATTAGATTTATTTGGGGGGGGGGGGTTGGGAGTTATCTGTCTGTACAGACGCTTGATTTGATTGTAATTGTTAAAGAAATGAAAGTATGCGGCACTGCAAGTCGAAATCACATTAAGCTTCTTAGCAGGATGTGCAGCGCGCCGAAAGTGCTTGGTGACAACATTCACAACGCACAAAACTGTTCACTGATGCAACTTGTATTGACGTTGATCTCTGACACCAATGAGTTCTTTTCTTTACAAAGACTTGAAATAGTTTTTCAGCACGGGGATCAAAATATACATACGTGAACACTGGCGGCGTTTGGTAGAGGAAACCACAGAAGTGGACATAATCTCCATAACGATTTGTTGGTTTTTGATTTGTGGACTACAGTTTTAAAGCCTTGACTCGTCAGCCTGGACAATTTGGGGCAACTAAAATATTACGATAAGGGACCTCTCAATCACAGTAAGCCGCAAAGCTTGATCTGATTTACTGTCTATTTCATTTGAAATGGCACCATCATTTACTTGGTAAACATCATGCTGTATGGAAGAAGACTTAAACCCAGCCACTGAGACTCCTGTTTATTCATTGGAAAATGTAAGGTCATCTTCTACCAGCATAGGAGTCGCCCCCTGCTAGATGTTTGGAGTTTTTCGTTGTCAGGGTCAATAATAAGCCCTTACACGACAGACTCATGTTACAAAATTGTTCTGTGCACATCTAAAAAACCACATTATTCTATATTATGTGTCTATAAGGTGAACTTTGTTAAGTGTAGGGAAAAAAAACAATGTTCTTATAGTCCTATAAAAGTTCAATGCAATCCCAACATGGACTTAGTTGCACTTTACAAGTCCACCAATTCCTTAATAATTAGGTATCAGGCTGCTTTGTCACTTGGAACATAAATATACATTGTATTGGCCCACTTGCTGAAAACAACTAACCAGTGTTCTGATTGCTTATACAACCTAAAAATACAAGATGTTGCACCGGTCTAGTTTTAAAATGAGTGTTTCTGAGTAACACACAACGCACCACCGCAAACAACCCCCCCCCCCCCCCCCCCCCTCAGCTGACGGAACAAGGCTGCTCATGTTACCCACAACACACTTTGCCGAATGCACCGAATCGAGCGCGCGCGCGGCGCTCCGAACGCGATTCATTTCAACCCACGTCGTCGGTGTCGCGCATCCAATCGATTCCGAGGCGCTCCTCTGCGGACCGCAGCCTGTTGAGGAACTGACGCTAATCTCGACCGTGGGGGGAGAAAGTGCCCCCCCCCCCCCTTCGTTTTCTCCCTCCCTCTCCGGCTTGTGTTAAAGATTGTACTGATGGTGCTGCAATATGTCGCATGACCACGGTCAGGGGCTGCGAAACGGAGGCGCCATGTCGCGCGTGCTCATTGAGTCAGCGGTGCGCGTGTCCCCCCCCCCCCCTCCACCTCGCAGCGGCTCGAACAAAGCGAGAGGCTTGCATGTGTTGCTCATGAGGAAAGGGTCCCTTTTGATGCCTCGCGGTGCATTTGCCTAATGCCATTCTCTGCGGGAATGAAAACACACTCTTTGCATGTTTTTTATTCGAGCGCCCATTCAACCCAAAAGCTTTGATATTCACGAGGACGCGCCTCATGTGTATTCATGCTCCCAAACTTATGCGCCTTTCTTTTCGTTTGCCGCAATGTCCGTGGTTTTTTACACGCTGCAAAATGAACATTTCTTTGCTTTTTTTTCCTTCTTCTTCTTCTTCTTCTTCTTCTTCTTCTTTCTTTCACTCCACGTCTTCTGCAAACAGAAGTTCAAGTGAGAAGCCAATGAGCCTGTTAAGAGTGTCCGCTGGGCTTGGGTGAGGGATCTGCCCCCCCTGTAGACATTTGCACTACGGCATCCTGCTGACTTGCTCGCACTGCCATAGAAACCGGGCTCCCCAGTGCAGCGGAGGTTCATTCTGTTCAGGAGCAAGCGAGGAAGAGGATCGGAAGGGACAGAGTGAGGGGGGGAGAAAACATTTTTTTTTTAAAAGAGCGAGAGAGAGAAATAGAAAGGAAACGGAAAACAAAGGGAGGGAAGAGTGTGTGAGGGAGGGAGAGAGAGGGATCTACAAAGAAAAGTGAGAGATACTGTCACTGGTGAGTACATAGCTGTCACAGCAGATCGAATCCCTGGTAGAAAGCTGATGCTTTTGAGTGTATTTTTCCCTTCTTTGTTTGCTGTTTTTTTGGCGATTGATTTCACTGCTGCGCTGAGGTGCAGCTCGCAGGTTGTCAGCTTGTTGGGGGATGCGAGAGGGTGAGACACACACACACACACACACACACACACACACACACGCACACACGGTGCTTCGGAGGACAGATGCAGAGCAGCCGCGAGCTTTCTATTTGCCCGTCGGTCATTAACTGGGAATCTTCAACTAATAGTTACTTTTGAAATAACACATGCCAAGATAAAACTGTTTCTGTGTGTGTGTGTGTGTGTGTGTGCGCGCGCGTGTTTTTTACGCAGTCTGGCAGACCGGCTATATCATGCCCGTTTATCACCATACTCGTCTCTCTGTCATTTATGAAGCACCGTGTTCATTTTTAATGAGATTGCACGTCTGCAGCCGTCTCACACACACTTCTCTCCGCCTGACGCACCTGAACACGGGCGACACTCGTGGAGATGTCAACTTGTCCCCTCCTCCCATCAATGCGTTAGTTCTGAAGTTCACCTGCGTGGCACAGGTGGGGAGACAACACGGGGCCAGGTCACCGCTTTTGTTGTATGTTTTCTATTCTGTTCCAACATGCTTATGTCACTCGCCCCCCCCCCCCCCCTTCTCCCCATCCCCCCCCCCCCCTCCTCCTCGCTCTTTGCTGGGTTTGATCAACGTGCATCATGACACTTTGATGAAGCGCCAGAGCTGAGGGGCTAATGGAAGCAGAGATACAGCAGGATACCCTGCGCTTCCTTTCAGCCTGGGTGCAGGGGGGGGGGAATAATTGTATTATTCTGATCCTCCTCCTTCAAAGTGTTTCCCGGGTCGCCTTAAAAAGCAAATATTCTCGCCTTGAATCGATCAAGGAGCTATGGTCGGAAATCTTTTCTATAGAGAAAGTACAACCTGTTATGTGGAGTTAATCGGCTAAGCGGTTCACTGCGATCCCCTGCCTCCCTTCACACCTGTTCCGGTGCGGTTATATATATATATATATATATATATATTTTTTCTTTATCCCCTCCCCCGCCTCCAGCAGTTGCAGCTTTTGGGGGAAGGCTGAATTAAGCACAGTCCAGGCAGCTTTATCAGATTTCTGGACCCCGGTGGCCCTCCCTGGCAAGCTGTGTTCATGCTGTTGGTGTGTGAGCTTGTGGATGTCTGTTAATGGCCCTGCACTGTGTTTGTGGCGCTGACATGACCGCGTGTGTGTGATCAGGAAAAGCCGCAGGGGGGGGGGGGGGGGGGTTGGTTTCCCTTTGGCGGAGAGGACGCTGCGATGGCGGCTTTTCTTTTCTTCTGTCTCTTTGGTAACATGATTTATACCTTCTTGTTAAAATGTCACTCACCAAAAGGCTGGACTGTAAAATGTCCCTAAGCGGGAGCGTGTCGCGTGGACAATAGTGCACACTGGTGTGATAAACCACCCCCCCCCCCCAAAGCACACATGTGGGAATGTACAGCTGCAGGCCGGGGGTGAGATAACGCTGAGCCTCTCCGGGCACAATTTGATTCAATAGCATATCAAATGGGGCTGATTTTCTGACAGCCTTGTGGCCTGGATCAATAGCGCAGTCATCTGTGTGAGGAAACACTATTGCTCTTACTGCAACTAGAGGATAATTTATCCTGATAATGATTGCACTTGTTTAGAGGAAGCAGGATAAGCTAATGTTCGATGGGCACATTAAAGGAGAATCCTGTCTAGGGGGGGGGGGGGGTGGGGGGGCGATCAAGTGTTGCATCTCTGAATTGTTAGAAAGAAGAAAAGCTCCGCGGAGCATAGCTGCTACTGAAACGTGTGTACTTCATTTT